>NC_080540.1:294166523-294351523 GCF_028640845.1 Ahaetulla prasina | reverse complement strand
ATGGCATTTTACTAGCGGGAGCGTCTTCAGGAAATAAAAAGGTTATTTTTGTAAGCTTCTTGGCAGGGCTAATTTGCTCTTCATTTGCAGAGATGGAGGAACTCTCAAATTGCTGAGCATGTGCCAAGTGTGCCAAGTGAGCCTTTGGACGGATGCAGAATGGATGATAGGAGCCATCCAAAAGAACACGCCGCTAAAGCAAACAGCAGAGAGCACTTGGCAAAAGCGCTCGGGGATTCCTGTGGTGACCCGCCAGCGGCCAGCAAAGCTGACGGCAGACTGAGACAGTGAGGAGATTGGGGAGGAGCATGGGCCAGTCCTGGAGTCTGGGGAAGGCTCTGATTAGTGCTCTGCATTGGAGGCAGAGATGGGGGCAGGGCCATCTGACAGTTGTCAGCTGCCTTCGGAGTTGGACATCAGTGGGGCAGAAGAACAGCTGGAGCCTGTTCCCAGTATGTGCATGCGCAGAGCTGCCAGGAGAAGGTAACAGCTAAGGAACAAGGGTCGACTCAGGAGTAAAGCAACAAGTGGAGGGTGAATGGCCCCTCCCATAGGGAATAAAGAGGAGCGAAAGGGGAGGGGAGTTTGTAGGAGACAATTAGTTCACTTAATTGGTTCGTGACTCTCGGAGACTCCTTGCCAAGTTTTCAAGATATCGGCCTGGCAGCTCTCCAAGCCAGATAAGGTCTGTGACTATAAATTCTCCCTTGAAAGACTTTGCTGGATGTGAATGAGAGGAATTCACAGTAACTTAATAAAAAGGGTTTTTTGTCGGGACAAGGAGTCTGCTTCATGCTCTTGGGAAGCTTAGGTCAGAACAATTCCTTGAAGAACCATTTCAGACATCCATGCCAAGAAGTTGGAACATCTTTCTTATGTTCGATGGACTGAGACCATTTCTGGAAGTTGTCACCTTGCCAGAAGATCTGGGTTCTTCTCACCTCCTGTTTAGATGACTGTAGGGTAATCTGTGTATGCAGCCCATTGAAAACCAAGCTCAGAGATCAACATGGACTGATTCTCAAGCATCCAGGTCATGGTTATCTCTATGATGAGCAAGAGAGAGTAAAATATAAAAATCAAATCAAATAATCAAAGAGAGGGGGAAAAACCCCCGAAGAAAGTTCATTTGCCTTTTGGAAAAGCAACTGTTGGGGCGTTGGGTAAACCTGTTAGCATTTCGACAGGACCTGTGTTTAACTCATAAAATCATCTATTGCAATGTCCTTCCTGTCGAAGACTACTTCAGCTTCAATCACAACAATACAAGAGCAAACAATAGATTTAAACTTAATGTTTACCGCTCCAATCTTGATTGCAGAAAATACGACTTCAGTAACAGAGTTGTTAATGCTTGGAACACACTACCTGACTCTGTGGTCTCTTCTCAAAATCCCCAAAGCTTCAACCAAAGACTATCTACTGTTGACCTCACCCAGTGGTGGGATTCAAATAATTTAACAACCGGTTCTCTGCCCTAATGATTTCTTCCAACAACCAGTTTGCCAAACTGCTTGAAAGTTAACAACCGGTTCTCTGCCCTAATGATTTCTTCCAACAACCAGTTTGCCAAACTGCTTGAAAGTTAACAACCGGTTCTCTGCCCTAATGATTTCTTCCAACAACCAGTTTGCCAAACTGCTTGAAAGTTAACAACCGGTTCTCCCGAAGTGGTGCAAACTGGCTGAATCCCACCACTGACCTCACCCCATTCCTAAGAGGTCCGTAAGGGGCGTGCATAAGAGCACACAAATGAGCCTACCGTTCCTGTCCTATTATTTTCTTTCATTATATCCAATTAATATAGTTATTGCATGCTTATGCTTATATATATAGTTACTTTCATGCTTATATTTATATGTACTGTTATGACAAAATAAAATAAAATAAAATCCTTGCAGTGGCCCACTGATCAAGCTATTCAGAAATGCTGCTGCTGTATGCAGCCCATTGAAAACCAAGCTCAGAGATCAACATGGACTGATTCTCAAGCATCCAGGTCATGGTTATCTCTATGATGAGCAAGAGAGAGTAAAATATAAAAATCAAATCAAATAATCAAAGAGAGGGGGAAAAACCCCCGAAGAAAGTTCATTTGCCTTTTGGAAAAGCAACTGTTGGGTAAACCTGTTAGCATTTCGACAGGACCTGTGTTTAACTCATAAAATCATCTATTGCAATGTCCTTCCTGTCAAGACTACTTCAGCTTCAATCACAACAATACAAGAGCAAATAATAGATTTAAACTTAATGTTTACCGCTCCAATCTTGATTGCAGAAAATACGACTTCAGTAACAGAGTTGTTAATGCTTGGAACACACTACCTGACTCTGTGGTCTCTTCTCAAAATCCCCAAAGCTTCAACCAAAGACTATCTACTGTTGACCTCACCCCATTCCTAAGAGGTCCGGAAGGAGCGTGCATAAGAGCACACAAATGAGCCTGCCGTTCCTGTCCTATTATTTTCTTTCATTATATCCTATTAATATAGTTATTGCATGCTTATGCTTATATATATAGTTACTTTCATGCTTATATTTATATGTACTGTTATGACAAAATAAAATAAAATAAAATCCTTGCAGTGGCCCACTGATCAAGCTATTCAGAAATGCTGCTGCTGTATGCAGCCCATTGAAAACCAAGCTCAGAGATCAACATGGACTGATTCTCAAGCATCCAGGTCATGGTTATCTCTATGATGAGCAAGAGAGAGTAAAATACAAAAATCAAATCAAATAATCAAAGAGAGGGGGGAAAACCCCCCGAAGAAAGTTCATTTGCCTTTTGGAAAAGCAACTGTTGGGGCGTTGGGTAAACCTGTTAGCATTTCGACAGGACCTGTGTTTAACTCATAAAATCATCTATTGCAATGTCCTTCCTGTCGAAGACTACTTCAGCTTCAATCACAACAATACAAGAGCAAATAATAGATTTAAACTTAATGTTTACCGCTCCAATCTTGATTGCAGAAAATACGACTTCAGTAACAGAGTTGTTAATGCTTGGAACACACTACCTGACTCTGTGGTCTCTTCTCAAAATCCCCAAAGCTTCAACCAAAGACTATCTACTGTTGACCTCACCCCATTCCTAAGAGGTCCGTAAGGGGCGTGCATAAGAGCACACAAATGAGCCTACCGTTCCTGTCCTATTATTTTCTTTCATTATATCCAATTAATATAGTTATTGCATGCTTATGCTTATATATATAGTTACTTTCATGCTTATATTTATATGTACTGTTATGACACAATAAATAAAATAAAATCCTTGCAGTGGCCCACTGATCAAGCTATTCAGAAATGCTGCTGCTGTATGCAGCCCATTGAAAACCAACGCCAACAGCGCCGTTTATAAAAAGGATAATTTATGACTCCTCGTAAGCGTCTTTCTGCTATTAGAGACATTCTGCCAGCGTGAATGGGATTGATAGCAATTGAGCTGCTTTCACCCCTTCCCTCCCTCCCAGCCACCCTTTTCCCATCCCATCATTTAGCGGATATTGTTTAGATTCAAGGCTTCGGAGTGAAGCATGGCATTTTACTAGCGGGAGCGTCTTCAGGAAATAAAAAGGTTATTTTTGTAAGCTTCTTGGCAGGGCTAATTTGCTCTTCATTTGCAGAGATGGAGGAACTCTCAAATTGCTGAGCATGTGCCAAGTGAGCCTTAGACAGATAGATAGATGATAGATAGATGGATAGATAGATAGACAGACAGACAGACAAACAGATAGATAGATGGATAGATGGATGGATAGATGGATGAATAGATAGACAAACAGACAGACAGACAAACAGATAGATAGAAAGAAAGAAAGAAAGAAAGATGATGGTTATGGTTATATATGTTGTGACCCAGGCCCAAGTAGGTAGTAATAAACTTAGTCCATGGAAAAACAAACTTTATTTGAACAGCTGGAGCCTGTTCCCAGTATGTGCATGCGCAGAGCTGCCAGGAGAAGGTAACAGCTAAGGAACAAGGGTCGACTCAGGAGTAAAGCAACAAGTGGAGGGTGAATGGCCCCTCCCATAGGGAATAAAGAGGAGCGAAAGGGGAGGGGAGTTTGTAGGAGACAATTAGTTCACTTAATTGGTTCGTGACTCTCGGAGACTCCTTGCCAAGTTTTCAAGATATCGGCCTGGCAGCTCTCCAAGCCAGATAAGGTCTGTGACTATAAATTCTCCCTTGAAAGACTTTGCTGGATGTGAATGAGAGGAATTCACAGTAACTTAATAAAAAGGGTTTTTTGTCGGGACAAGGAGTCTGCTTCATGCTCTTGGGAAGCTTAGGTCAGAACAATTCCTTGAAGAACCATTTCAGACATCCATGCCAAGAAGTTGGAACATCTTTCTTATGTTCGATGGACTGAGACCATTTCTGGAAGTTGTCACCTTGCCAGAAGATCTGGGTTCTTCTCACCTCCTGTTTAGATGACTGTAGGGTAATCTGTGTAGTGCAACAATTTCAGACCAGAAATGATAATTGGTTTAAAACAAGGGTGTCAAACTCGATTTCATTGAGGGCCGTATCAGGGTTGCGTTTGACCTCAGGAGGCCAGGGAGGGCATGGCCAGCTCAAAGTCACTCATGTCAGGTGATGCCTGTGGTGGCCCGAGGGCCCTGCCTGTGAAAACAGACTCCCGGGCTCCGTTTCAACTGTGATGGCCTCCAGACAACCCTCCGCCAGCAAAAATGGAGCTTGAGAGACTGCACGCGGGCCCTCCGAGCTCCATTTTCATTGGCAGAGGCACTGTGTGCTAGTCCTTTGCTGTTTCCAGGGCGGCCCTGAAGGCCAGATCTAAGCACCCAGTGGGTTGTATCCAGGCCCCGGGCCTTATGTTTGACACCTCTCATCTAAAACTTAGTTTTCTAGAGTTTGGGGTGCAGTAGTTCTATTCTCAGCTTCAAGGATTCCTGTCACGACATTTCTCCTTAGTTCTAGGTTGCTTCTCTCTTTTATTAATTTCCACCCACTGCTGCTTGTCCTGGCCTCAGATAGACAGATAGATAGACAGACAGACAAACAGATAGATAGATAGATAGATAGATAGATAGATAGATAGAAAGATGATGGTTATGGTTATATATGTTGTGACCCAGGCCCAAGTAGGTAGTAATAAACTTAGTCCATGGAAAAACAAACTTTATTTGAACAGCTGGAGCCTGTTCCCAGTACGTGCATGCGCAGAGCTGCCAGGAGAAGGTAACAGCTAAGGAACAAGGGTCGACTCAGGAGTAAAGCAACAAGTGGAGGGTGAATGGCCCCTCCCATAGGGAATAAAGAGGAGCGAAAGGGGAGGGGAGTTTGTAGGAGACAATTAGTTCACTTAATTGGTTCGTGACTCTCGGAGACTCCTTGCCAAGTTTTCAAGATATCGGCCTGGCAGCTCTCCAAGCCAGATAAGGTCTGTGACTATAAATTCTCCCTTGAAAGACTTTGCTGGATGTGAATGAGAGGAATTCACAGTAACTTAATAAAAAGGGTTTTTTGTCGGGACAAGGAGTCTGCTTCATGCTCTTGGGAAGCTTAGGTCAGAACAATTCCTTGAAGAACCATTTCAGACATCCATGCCAAGAAGTTGGAACATCTTTCTTATGTTCGATGGACTGAGACCATTTCTGGAAGTTGTCACCTTGCCAGAAGATCTGGGTTCTTCTCACCTCCTGTTTAGATGACTGTAGGGTAATCTGTGTAGTGCAACAATTTCAGACCAGAAATGATAATTGGTTTAAAACAAGGGTGTCAAACTCGATTTCATTGAGGGCCGTATCAGGGTTGCGTTTGACCTCAGGAGGCCAGGGAGGGCATGGCCAGCTCAAAGTCACTCATGTCAGGTGATGCCTGTGGTGGCCCGAGGGCCCTGCCTGTGAAAACAGACTCCCGGGCTCCGTTTCAACTGTGATGGCCTCCAGACAACCCTCCGCCAGCAAAAATGGAGCTTGAGAGACTGCACGCGGGCCCTCCGAGCTCCATTTTCATTGGCAGAGGCACTGTGTGCTAGTCCTTTGCTGTTTCCAGGGCGGCCCTGAAGGCCAGATCTAAGCACCCAGTGGGTTGTATCCAGGCCCCGGGCCTTATGTTTGACACCTCTCATCTAAAACTTAGTTTTCTAGAGTTTGGGGTGCAGTAGTTCTATTCTCAGCTTCAAGGATTCCTGTCACGACATTTCTCCTTAGTTCTAGGTTGCTTCTCTCTTTTATTAATTTCCACCCACTGCTGCTTGTCCTGGCCTCAGATAGACAGATAGATAGACAGACAGACAAATAGATAGATAGATGATAGGAGCCATCCAAAAGAACACGCTAAAGCAAACAGCAGAGAGCACTTGGCAAAAGCGCTGGGATTCCTGTGGTGACCTGCCAGCAAAGCTGACAGCAGACTGAGACAGTGAGGAGATTGGGGAGGAGCATGGGCCAGTCCTGGAGTCTGGGGAAGGCTCTGATTAGTGCTCTGCATTGGAGGCAGAGATGGGGGCAGGGCCATCTGACAGTTGTCAGCTGCCTTCGGAGTTGGACATCAGTGGGGCAGAAGAACAGCTGGAGCCTGTTCCCAGTATGTGCATGCAGAGCTGAAGTGGGGCGATAGCTCACATGCCATCAGGGAGGGCATTGTGTGCCACCACTGGTACGTGTGCCATAGGTTTGCCAACAAGGCCCTAGATTTTGTAGTCCTGGATTGCTTTCTAAATTAGCGTTCAGAGAAAAATAGGAGAGCGAAATAAGGAGAAAGAGAGGAAGAACTCGGATTTTAATTGCTTTGGAATGGGATGGGGCTATTCAGTGAGTCGAATCCCTCTGTATTTAATTACCAAGATTTGCAATATGAATCAGCAAACTATATAATTATTTAAAACAAACATCTGGATTCCCTGCTTACTTATTCATTTGATGGGAACCAAGTCTAAAATGAATATTTTTTGTTTTGCTTTGTTTAATAACTTTTTTCTTGGCAAATTAGGAGTGAAATGAAGAGACAGACAGAGCCGTGATTCAAAATCTTCCTTAACTGAAGAATTCCTTAGGGTTGCCAGGAAAAGTTGTCAGTTCTTAGAACACAGAATAGCAAAGTTGGAAGGGACCTTAGAGGTCATCTAGTCCAACCCCCTGCTCAACCCTACACCATTCCAGATAAGTGGCTGCCCAAATGTTGGTTTAAACCCCTTTAAACCCTTTAAACCCTACATGGCATGGGTCCAGAATATCTGAGGAACCATCAATGATCTACCCCATTGATTCCATCATGTTGTATATCCCAACTTGTAAAAAATTCTGGGTCAAGGAGAGTCCAGGAGAACAGGCTTATCTGCTGTGGCCCCTGCCCAGTGGAACATTCTGCCACTGGAGGTGAGAACTGCTCCCATCCCGGGGTGAAATCCAGCAGGTTCTGACAGGTTCGGGAGAACTGGTAGCGGAAATTTTGAGCAGTTCGGAGAACCAGCTGTTGGAAGAAATCTCCTTTTGTTTTTTTTTTCACTTTACAGGGCTAATCCTGTAAGGAAGGCAAGAAGGAAACATTCTGGTGGTATCTCTAGCCTTATTGCCTACTAACAGAAACTGCCTCTCGGGTTAACCCTTATTACATTGTAACAGCTAAGGCGAAGGACCCATTGACATGAGTGACATTGAATTGGCCACACCCACACGGTCACATGACTACCGAGCCACACCTACCCAGCTGGTCATTAGGGCAGAGAACCAGTTGTTAAATTATTTGAATCCCACCACTGCGTGCGCCCCCTGCATACATGCAGGGCAGAGTCCCAAAAAAACAGCTGGCCAGCAGGAGGTGCATGCATTTGCGTGGCAGAGCTGAAGTGGGGCGATAGCTCACATGCCATCAGGGAGGGCATTGTGTGCCACCACTGGTACGTGTGCCATAGGTTTGCCAACAAGGCCCTAGATTTTGTAGTCCTGGATTGCTTTCTAAATTAGCGTTCAGAGAAAAATAGGAGAGCGAAATAAGGAGAAAGAGAGGAAGAACTCGGATTTTAATTGCTTTGGAATGGGATGGGGCTATTCAGTGAGTCGAATCCCTCTGTATTTAATTACCAAGATTTGCAATATGAATCAGCAAACTATATAATTATTTAAAACAAACATCTGGATTCCCTGCTTACTTATTCATTTGATGGGAACCAAGTCTAAAATGAATATTTTTTGTTTTGCTTTGTTTAATAACTTTTTTCTTGGCAAATTAGGAGTGAAATGAAGAGACAGACAGAGCCGTGATTCAAAATCTTCCTTAACTGAAGAATTCCTTAGGGTTGCCAGGAAAAGTTGTCAGTTCTTAGAACACAGAATAGCAAAGTTGGAAGGGACCTTAGAGGTCATCTAGTCCAACCCCCTGCTCAACCCCTACACCATTCCAGATAAGTGGCTGCCCAAATGTTGGTTTAAACCCCTTTAAACCCTTTAAACCCTACATGGCATGGGTCCAGAATATCTGAGGAACCATCAATGATCTACCCCATTGATTCCATCATGTTGTATATCCCAACTTGTAAAAAATTCTGGGTCAAGGAGAGTCCAGGAGAACAGGCTTATCTGCTGTGGCCCCTGCCCAGTGGAACATTCTGCCACTGGAGGTGAGAACTGCTCCCATCCAGGGGTCAAATCCAGCAGGTTCTGACAGGTTCGGGAGAACTGGTAGCGGAAATTTTGAGCAGTTCGGAGAACTGGCAAATACCACCTCTGGCTGGTCCCAGAGTGGGGTGGGAATGGGGATTTTGCAATATCCTTCCCACAGGAGTGGGGAGGGAATGGAGATTTTTTTATTTTATTTTATTTGAATTTATATCCTGCCCGTCTCCGAAGACTCAGGGCGGCTTACATTGTGTTAAGCAATTTTGCAGTATCCTTCCCCAGAGTGAGGAAGGAATGGGGATTTTGCAGTATCCTTCTCCTGGAGTGGGCTGGAAATGGAGATTTTGCAGTATCCTTCCCCTGCCACTCCCACCAAGCCACACCACACCCACAGAGCCGGTAGTAAAAAAAATTGAATTTCACCACTGCTCCCACCTTTTGGCCTTCAGGAGAACATCAAAACCTGGTTTTACCTGTTGGTTTCAGCCCCCAAAGCGGGGCGCTCTCTACTGTGGGTGTTTGATTCACTGCAGGGGTAAAAAGGTCACATCCCAAGCCATCTGGTTTTCTTTTATATTGCTGTCCTAGTGTTAATTGTTACGATATTTAAGTTTCTACCGCTTGCAAGCCACCCAGTGTCATCTTATCCGTGAGATGAGTGGCATATAAATTTAATACATGAATAAACAAACCTCTTCCAAACATGAACCATAATCTGTTGTTCTATAATATCAATAAGACCATATTATATATGGGAAAGAATGGAAGAAACTGATGGCGGAGTTAAAAGAGGGATTAGCGAAGAATCTCTACGTAGCCACAAGTTTTTTTTATTTTTTATTTGCATTTATATCCCGCCCTTCTCCGAAGACTCAGGGCGGTTTACACTATGTCAAGCAATAGTCTTCATCCATTTGTATCTTATATACAAAGTCAACTTTATTGCCCCCAACAATCTGGGTCCTCATTTTATCTACCTTATAAAAGATGGAAGGCTGAGTCAACCTTGGGCCTGGTGGGACTAGAACCTGCAGTAATTGCAGGCAGCTGCTGTTAATAACAGACTGTCTTACCAGTCTGAGCCACAGAGGCCCAAGTGAACTAAGACCAATCTCTCGGAGTGCCATTAGCCTTTATCTAACTCTATCTAAGTGTCCACCACATGCTGAAAATATGAGGGGTCCATGATCTTCCCTACCAACACTGATGACGCTACCTAGTTTGGTTCCTGAAATGTCTGCAAGAAAGCAACCAATCTCAGAGATCACCAAGGACCACCTCCTCCTTTTCTCTCCCTCCTCCCCCTCATTCACCTTCTCCTCACTCTGCAAACTCCACTCCAGGGGTGAAATCCAGCAGGTTCTGACAGGTTCTGGAGAACCGGTAGCGGAAATTTTGAGTAGTTCAGAGAACTGGCAAATACCACCTCTGGCTGGTCCCAGAGTGGGGTGGGAATGGGGATTTTGCAATATCCTTCCCCCAGGAGTGGGGAGGGAGTGGGGATTTTGAAATATCCTTCCCCTGCCATACCCACCGAGCCACGCCCACCAAGTCAAAGCTAAGCTTACCCAGATTCTTTGGTTCTCTCCTCACAGGGGTTGGCTTTGAATTCTCTAATTAAAGGTAATCCTTGACTTACAACGCTTCTTTTAGTGACCGTTCAAAGTTGCAACAGCACTGAAAAATGTGACTTATGACTGTTTTTTCATAGTTATGATGATCTTTGCAGCATCCCCATGGCGATGCGATCAAAATTCAAATACTTGGAAACTGGTTCATACTTACGATGGTTGCAGTGTCCCAGGATCACGTGATCCCCTTTTGTGACCTTCTATTCGGCAAAGTCAAGATGGAAGCCAGATTCACTTAACAACCAGGTTACTAACATATCGACTGCAGTGATTCACTGAACAAAGGCGGCCCGGAAATGGGGAAAAACTCAGTTAACAAGTGTCTCACTTAACAACAGAAATGTTGGGCTCTGTTGTGGTTGTAAGTTGAGGACTATCTGTATTAACATATGAACACAAAAATGGCCAGTTTGGGAATAATTGGGACTGAATTCCACACATTTGGAGAGTATCCAGATTGTGGAAACCTGGCACAGATATTGTACCTCAAGACTGGATTTGATCTGCACATCAAGAAGAAGCAAGAGTGGTGTGGTGGCCTAGAGGTGGAGCTCTTGCCTCACGATCAGGAGGCTGTGAGTTCGATCCTAAGTAGAGGCAGCTATTTCTCTCTCTGGGCACAATGAGAATATATCTGCTGACTAGAACACCACATTGGCGACAGGAAGGGCATCTGGCCAGTAAAGACTCAGCTCCATTCAGTTGATTCCACTCCACAACAGATTTTAGGGTCATTAAAAGAAGATGGTCAAGAAAGAAGTAAGTTGGAAAACCCATCAAATTATTCAAATTTGAATGGTGAAATGAAGGGGAAAATATGGATTACCCACAAGGAGGCTCCTCTAAGTTTCATTGGAAAGCTTGGTGTAAATGAGGTTGACAGGACATGAATATTTAATTTTTAGCTGAATTTATATTTCCATAAACTCAAATAAAACATACAAATAGGAGCTTACATCTTCTTCCCCTCCCCCATTTTTTTAATTTTTGCAAATTAAGAGTTACATATAGAAACTGTCAAATGGAATAGAAATAGCAAGAATTCCCTTTGGAGGAAAAAAAATATTAATTTTTATGCTTCTGAAAGGATTATTATCTGAAGTATAAAATATTTAAACACAAACATATGATAATGAAATAAATGTGATCAAATAGAAATGGGAAAAATAGCAACAATTCTGCTTGCAGTCTCAGAAGGACCGTGGAAATATATATGAAGAAACTCCCTCAAGGTTTATTTGATGTAAACTCAAAGTTTTATAAAATTATCCCAGTATGATACTACCTAGAACTTTCCAAACAGTCTCGGTTTAGTGTTGAAAATGTAACTAAGGCAAACAAGCATTCACATACACACACACACAAACACACACACAAACACCTAAAGCCAAAATCTTGGTTAAATAATCATTCATACACACATAGAGAGACAGAGAGACCAAGAGAAAGTATTTGTGTAATTACAGGATATCAGCTGTGGTTAATTGTAGAAGCTACAATATTATGGGATATTAGAAACCAAATACCTGGAGACTATAAAGCAAAAATGAATTATTTCTTGCCAACTGCTAAAATAATTTCAAGGTTTAATGAATGACTGTTTTATCATCTTGCTATTGAGCTGGATAGATGGCAGGCAAGCAGGCAGGCAGGCAGACGATGACAGACAGACAGACAGACAGACAGACAGACAGACAGACAGACAGACAGACAGACAGATAGATAGATAGATAGATATCGGTAACAGAGAGAGAGAGAAAGAAATGATAGAGAGAGAGAGAGATGATAGAGATAGATAGAGATAGATAGATAGATAGATAGATAGATAGATAGATAGATAGATAGATAGATAGATAGATAGGAGGTAGGTAGGTAGGTAGCTAGGAAGGTAGGTAGATAGATAGATAGATAGATAGATAGATAGATAGATAGATAGATAGATAGATAGATAGATAGATAGATAGATAGATAGATAGATAGATAGATAGATAGATAGGAGGTAGGTAGGTAGCTAGATAGGTAGTAGATAGATAGATAGATAGATAGATAGATAGATAGATAGATAGATAGATAGATAGATAGATAGATAGATAGGAGGTAGGTAGGTAGGTAGATAGATAGATAGATAGATAGATAGATAGATAGATAGATAGATAGATAGATAGATAGATATAGATGACAGAGAGAGAGAGAAAGAGATGATAGAGAGAGAGAGAGATGATAGAGATAGATAGATAGATAGATAGATAGATAGATAGATAGATAGATAGATAGATAGATAGATAGATAGATAGATAGATAGATAGATAGATAGATAGATAGATAGATAGATAGATAGACAGATAGACAGATAGGCAGGTAGGTAGGCAGGTAGCCAGACAGGCAGGCAGATAGATAGATAGATAGATAGATAGATAGATAGACAGATAGATAGATAGATAGATGACAGACAGACAGATAGATAGATAGACAGATAGATAGATAGATAGATAGATAGATAGATAGGTAGATAGATGGATGATAGGCAGGTAGATAGATAGATAGATAGATAGATAGATAGATAGATATAGATGACAGAGAGAGAGAAAGAGATGATAGAGAGAGAGAGATAGATAGATAGATAGACAGATAGATAGATAGATAGATAGATAGATAGATAGATAGGAGGCAGGTAGGTAGATAGACAGGCAGGCAGGCAGGCAGAGATAGATAGATAGATGACAGATAGATGACAGATAGATAGACAGATAGGTAGGTAGGCAGGCAGACAGACAGGCAGGTAGGCAGGCAGATAGATGACAGACAGACAGACAGACAGATAGGCAGGCAGGCAGGCAGGCAGGCAGGCAGGCAGGCAGGCAGGCAGGCAGATGACAGATAGATAGATAGACAGATAGACAGAGATAGACAGATAGATAGATAGACAGATAGACAGATAGATAGACAGGAGGCAGGCAGGCAGACAGATAGATGACAGACAGACAGACAGACAGACAGACAGAGGCAGGCAGACAGGCAGGCAGGCAGGCAGGCAGGCAGGCAGGTAGGCAGGTAGACAGATGATAGACAGATGACAGACAGACAGATAGACAGATGGATAGACAGATGGATAGACAGATAGATAGATAGATGCAGGAGGCAGGTAGGCAGCTAGACAGGCAGATAGATGGTAGACAGACAGATGATGATAGATAGACAGATAGACAGACAGATAGATAGACAGATGATAGATGGGAGGTAGGCAGGTAGACAGATGACAGATGGATGGATAGATAGATAGACAGATGACAGACAGACAGGATAGACAGATGGAGGCAGGCAGGTGGCAGGCAGGTAGGCAGCCAGACAGGCAGGT
This sequence comes from Ahaetulla prasina, assembly GCF_028640845.1. Lineage (NCBI taxonomy): Eukaryota > Metazoa > Chordata > Lepidosauria > Squamata > Colubridae > Ahaetulla > Ahaetulla prasina. The sequence continues at coordinate 294,337,951 of NC_080540.1, read as the reverse complement.
GGCAGGCAGTGCAGGCAGGCAGGTGGCAGGCAGGCAGGGTGGTAGGCAGGCAGGCAGTGGGCAGGCAGGCAGGCAGGTGGGTGCAGGTAGGTAGACAGATGGATAGATGGACAGATAGATAGATGGATAGATAGACAGATAGACAGATGGATAGATAGACAGATAGATAGAGATAGATGGAGGTAGGCAGGTAGCCAGACAGGGGTAGCAGATAGATAGATAGACAGATAGATAGATAGATAGACAGATGACAGATAGACAGATAGAGGGAGGCAGGCAGGCAGGCAGGCAGGCAGACAGATAGACAGACAGATAGATGATAGATGGATGGATAGATAGATAGATAGACAGGAGTGGAGGCAGGCAGCCAGACAGGCAGATAGATAGACAGACAGATAGACAGATAGACAGACAGATAGACAGATAGACAGGCAGGTGGCAGGCAGGCAGGCAGGCAGGCAGGTGGCAGGTGGCAGATAGAGATAGATGGATAGATAGACAGATAGATAGATAGACAGATAGATAGACAGATAGATAGATAGAGGTGGAGGCAGGTAGGTAGCTAGACAGGCAGTAGATAGATAGATAGACAGATAGATAGACAGGATAGATAGACAGAGATAGATAGATAGATAGATGAGGTAGGTAGGCAGGCAGGTAGATAGATAGACAGATAGACAGATAGATAGACAGATAGATAGATGAATAGATAGACAGATAGATAGGAGGCAGGTAGGCAGGCAGGTAGCTAGATAGGCAGGTAGGTAGGCAGGTAGATAGACAGGCAGGCAGGCAGGCAGGCAGGTGGCAGGTAGGCAGGTGGGTAGATAGATAGATAGATGAGATAGATAGATGACAGATAGACAGATAGACAGACAGGATAGACAGATAGACAGATGACAGACAGAGGCAGGTAGGTAGCTAGATAGGCAGATAGATACAGACAGACAGATAGACAGATAGATAGATAGATAGACAGATAGATAGATAGACAGATAGATACAGGAGGTAGGCAGGCAGGCAGGCAGATGACAGATAGATAGACAGATAGATGATGACAGATAGATAGATGACAGACAGATAGACAGATAGACAGAGGCAGGTAGGTAGGTAGGTAGATAGATAGATAGATAGATAGATAGATAGATAGATAGATAGATAGATAGATAGATAGATAGATATAGATGACAGAGAGAGAGAAAGAGATGATAGAGAGAGAGAGAGATGATAGAGATAGATAGATAGATAGATAGATAGATAGACAGATAGATAGATAGACAGAATGATAGATAGATAGATAGATAGATAGGAGGTAGGTAGGCAGATAGATAGATAGATAGATGACAGATAGATAGATAGATAGATAGATAGATAGATAGATAGGCAGGAGGTAGGCAGGTAGCTAGATAGGCAGGTGATAGATAGATAGATAGACAGACAGATGACAGATAGATAGATAGATAGATAGATAGATAGATAGATAGATAGATAGATAGATAGATAGATAGATAGATAGGAGGTAGGTAGGTAGGTAGGTAGATAGATAGATAGATAGATAGATAGATAGATAGATATAGATGACAGAGAGAGAGAAAGAGATGATAGAGAGAGAGAGAGATGATAGAGATAGATAGATAGATAGATAGATAGATAGATAGATAGATAGATAGATAGATAGATAGATCGATCGATAGATAGGAGGTAGGTAGGTAGATAGATAGGTAGGTAGGTGGGTGGGTAGGCAGGATAGACAGATGGATAGATGATAGACAGATAGATAGACAGATAGATAGACAGACAGATAGATAGGAGGCAGGTAGGCAGCTAGACAGGCAGGCAGGCAGGATAGACAGACAGATGACAGATAGATAGATAGATAGATGATGACAGACAGACAGATAGATAGACAGATAGGCAGGCAGGCAGGCAGGTAGGCAGGTGGGTGCAGGCAGGCAGGCAGGCAGGCAGACAGATAGGCAGATAGATGACAGGATAGATGACAGATAGATGACAGATAGATAGATGGATGGATGATGACAGGATAGACAGGCAGGTGGGTAGGCAGGCAGGTGGGTGGGTGGCAGACAGATAGATGGATAGATGGATAGACAGACAGGCAGGCAGGCAGGTGGCAGGGTGGCAGGCAGGCAGGTGGGTGGGTGGGCAGATAGATAGACAGATAGACAGACAGATAGACAGACAGATGGATGGAGACAGATAGACAGAGGCAGGTGGCAGACAGATGACAGATGGATAGATGACAGATAGAGACAGACAGAGGCAGGCAGGCAGGTAGGCAGGCAGGCAGGCAGGCAGGCAGACAGATAGATGACAGATAGACAGATAGATAGATAGACAGATAGATAGATGACAGACAGATAGATAGACAGATAGATGGGAGGTGGGTGCAGGTAGCCAGATAGGCAGATAGATAGATGACAGATAGATAGATGACAGATAGATAGACAGACAGACAGACAGATAGACAGACAGATGGCAGGCAGGTGGCAGACAGATAGACAGATAGATGACAGATAGATAGATAGACAGATGGATAGACAGATAGATAGATGATAGACAGGAGGTAGGCAGGCAGGCAGGCAGCTAGACAGGCAGGCAGGCAGGTAGGTAGGTAGGCAGGCAGGCAGGCAGGTGGCAGGCAGGTAGACAGATGAAGATAGATAGACAGATAGATAGATAGATAGACAGATAGATAGATAGATAGATAGGAGGCAGGTAGGCAGCAGACAGGCAGTGATAGATAGATGATAGATGACAGACAGATAGACAGATAGATATGAGATAGATAGACAGATAGATGAGATAGATAGATGAGGTAGGTGGGTAGGCAGGCAGGTGGCAGATAGATGGACAGATAGATAGACAGATAGATAGATAGATAGACAGATAGACAGGAGGCAGGTAGGTAGCTAGACAGGCAGTAGACAGATGGATAGATAGACAGATAGATGACAGATAGATAGACAGATGAATAGATAGATAGACAGAGGCAGGTGGTAGATAGATAGACAGACAGATAGATGATAGACAGATAGATAGACAGATGACAGATAGAGATAGATAGACAGACAGGGAGGTAGGCAGGCAGGTAGACAGATAGATAGATAGATAGACAGATAGATAGACAGACAGATAGATAGATGAATAGATAGATAGATAGACAGGAGGTAGGTAGGTAGCTAGACAGGTAGTAGATAGATAGATAGATGACAGATAGACAGATAGACAGGCAGGCAGGCAGGCAGGCAGGCAGGCAGGCAGGCAGGTGACAGACAGACAGAAGACAGATAGATGACAGATAGATGACAGATAGATAGATGACAGAATGGATAGATGATAGACAGATAGACAGAGGCAGGCAGGCAGATAGGCAGTAGATAGACAGACAGATAGATAGACAGATAGATGATAGACAGACAGACAGATAGATAGATAGACAGACAGATGGGAGGCAGGCAGGCAGACAGATAGATAGATAGATAGACAGAGATGGAGACAGATAGATGGATAGACAGATGCAGACAGACAGGAGTGCAGTGGGTGGCAGGCAGCTAGACAGGCAGGCAGGCAGGCAGGCAGACAGACAGGTGGCAGGCAGGCAGGCAGTGGGTGGCAGGCAGGCAGGCAGGTGGATAGACAGATGGATAGACAGACAGATGGACAGATAGATAGATGATGATAGACAGATAGATGGATAGACAGACAGGGAGGTAGGCAGGCAGCCAGACAGGCAGCAGATGATGACAGATAGACAGATAGACAGATAGATAGATAGACAGATAGATGATAGACAGATGATGGAGTGCAGGCAGGTAGGCAGGCAGGCAGGTAGACAGACAGATGATAGACAGATAGACAGACAGAGATGATAGACAGATAGATAGACAGATGGCAGGCAGGCAGGCAGGCAGCCAGACAGGTGGGTGCAGGCAGGCAGATAGACAGGCAGGCAGGCAGGCAGGCAGGCAGGCAGGCAGGTGGGTGCAGACAGACAGACAGATGATGACAGATAGACAGATAGATAGACAGATAGACAGATAGACAGATAGATGGGAGGTAGGTAGCTAGACAGGCAGTAGATGGATGGACAGATAGACAGACAGATGGACAGATGGATAGACAGACAGATACAGATAGCAGGCAGGCAGGCAGGCAGGCAGGCAGGCAGACAGACAGATGACAGATGGATGACAGATGACAGACAGATAGATAGACAGACAGACAGAGTGCAGGCAGGTAGACAGATAGGCAGGCAGGCAGGCAGGCAGGTGGCAGACAGGCAGGCAGGCAGGCAGGTGGCAGGCAGGCAGGCAGTGGGTGGGTAGACAGACAGATAGATGGACAGATAGATAGATAGATAGATAGACAGACAGATAGACAGATAGATAGATAGACAGATAGATGACAGATAGAGGCAGGTAGGTAGCTAGACAGGCAGTAGATGATAGACAGATAGACAGACAGATAGATAGACAGGCAGGCAGGCAGGCAGGCAGGCAGGCAGGCAGGTAGACAGACAGATAGATAGATGGAGACAGATAGATAGACAGATAGATAGATAGACAGATAGATAGACAGACAGGAGGTAGGCAGGCAGCCAGACAGGCAGCAGATGACAGATAGACAGATAGACAGATAGACAGATAGATAGACAGATGACAGACAGATAGATGAATAGGAGGCAGGCAGGTAGGCAGGCAGACAGACAGATGACAGATAGATAGATAGACAGACAGATGGATGATACAGATAGATAGACAGAGGCAGGCAGGCAGGCAGTAGACAGGCAGGCAGGCAGGCAGATAGACAGGCAGGCAGGCAGGCAGGCAGGCAGGTGGCAGGCAGGACAGATGAGACAGACAGATAGACAGATAGATAGACAGATAGACAGATGGACAGACAGATAGACAGGAGGCAGGCAGGTAGGCAGGCAGGTAGATAGACAGATGACAGACAGACAGATGGACAGATAGATGAGACAGATAGATAGGCAGGCAGGCAGGCAGGCAGGCAGGCAGGCAGATTAGACAGACAGATGATGGAGACAGAGACAGACAGATAGATAGATGACAGACAGGTGCAGGCAGTAGCCAGATAGAGGCAGGCAGGCAGGCAGACAGGCAGGCAGGCAGGAGGCAGGTGGGTGGCAGGCAGGTAGGCAGGTAGACAGATGACAGATGATAGATAGATGATAGATAGATAGACAGACAGATAGATAGATGAGACAGATAGATGAATGACAGATAGACAGGTAGGTAGCTAGACAGGCAGATAGGAGGTAGGTAGGTAGCTAGATAGGTAGTAGATAGATAGATAGATAGATAGATAGATAGATAGATAGATAGATAGATAGGAGGTAGGTAGATAGATAGATAGATAGATAGATAGATAGATAGATAGATAGATAGATAGATAGGAGGTAGGTAGGTAGGTAGGTAGATAGATAGATAGATAGATAGATAGATAGATAGATAGATAGATAGATAGATAGATAGATAGATAGAAGGTAGGTAGATAGATAGATAGATAGATAGGTAGATAGATAGATAGATAGATAGATAGATAGATAGATAGATAGATAGATAGATAGATAGATAGATAGATAATATTCTGTTTATAGAAAAGGACAGATAAGGACGGAGGCCAAACAGGAGTAATAGATTAAGTAGAATTTATTGCTAACAGGCTAACAGTAAATGGCTAATGGTGGACCCGCTCTTAGCTAACATGCAAGCAAGCCAGTTTTTTTCCTCCTTATATAGCTGAGCTGTCAAGCAGTTGGCCAATCAGTAGACAATTCTTTCCTGTCGTATGTGTGCCGGCAAAACAGGAGCGTCCCCATCTCCTCGTGTTGCTGGGCCGAACGTAACAAGATAGATAGATTTTGTTGGTCACAAAGACATGTCCAACCCATCGCGACCCCATGGACAAGGTTCCACCAGGCCTTCCTGTCCTCTATCATCCTCCGGAGTCCATTTAAGCTCACACCGACTGCTTCAGTGACTCCATCCAGCCACCTCACTCTCTGTCATTCCCTTCTTCTTTTGCCTTCAATCTTTCCCAGCATTAGGCTCTTCTCCAGTGAGTCCTTCCTTCTCATTTGGTGGCCAAAGTAGTTGAGTTTCATCTTCAGGATCCGGCCTTCTAAAGAGCAGTCAGGGTTGATCTCCTCTAGGACTGACGTGTTTGTTCACCTTGCAGTCCAGGGGACTTGCAGGAGTCTTCTCCAGCAACAGAGTTCAAAGAAATAGATAGATAGATAGATAGATAGATAGATAGATAGATAGATGGATGGATGGATGGATGGATGGATGGATGGATGGATGGATGGATGGATGGATGGATGGATAGATGATGGATGGATGGATAGATAGATAGATAGATAGATAGATAGATAGATAGATAGATAGAATATGACAGTTGATAGACAGACAGACAGACAGATAGATAGACAGATAGATAAGAGAGAGAGAGACAGAGAAACAGAGCTAATGGGGGGAGAGAAAGATTTTAAAGGAACGTAGCTTGAAAATTCATGTATTATTTCTTTGAAATTTGACACACTGAAAATTTAATCCAATTGCATGTTCTATCACATTCTTCTGAAAATTGTATTCTGTGATTGTTGAGTATTGGACAAAAGAATTGTGTTTTCCAGATGTTTACTCCATAACTAGACATGGAGGCAAACTGCATTATTTTCAAAGTTATCTGTAGCTTGGACATTCCCAGAAATCCGGGCGGAAATTCATAACAGAATCTGACAGTCTTGGAACAATCTTATAGAATAGAATAGAATTTTATTGGCCAAGTGTGATTGGACACACAAGGAATTTGTCTTGGTGCATATGCTCTCAGTGTACATAAAAGAAAAGATACGTTCATCAAGGTACAACTTTTATTGAACGTTCATTTTTGAATATTTATTTATTTTGAATATTTATTGAACGTTCATTTTATTATATGTTCATCAAGGTAAAACTTTTATTGAAAAGTTTTGTGAAATGTTCATTCATTTGTTCATTCATTTGTTTGTTTATTTATTTGTTCATTCATTCATTCAATCAATCATTCTTTCATTCCTCTCTCAATAGTCTCCCAGATTGGTTTAAGTCGATTCCAGGAGAGCACTACTTTTGAAGTAATCTAAAATAATAAAGTCAACTTCACCAGTTACCAGGATCTTTTTATCATATGTGGAGGACATGCCCAGAAGCTAAAAAATCTTGGAATAAAATGAAGATATGGCTAGAAGAAATGACACAACAACATACTGATTTAAAACCAGAGCTGTTCCTATCGGGTATCTTCCGAGAACAAAATAGTAAAGAAAATATTTATTTGATTATACATTTTTTTAAAATTTGAATTTATATCCCGCCCTTCTCCGAAGACTCAGGGCAGCTTACATTGTGTAAGGCAATAGTCTCATCCTATTTGTATATTTTTTATATACAAAGTCAACTTATTGCCTCCCCAACAATCTGGGTCCTCATTTTACCTACCTTATAAAGGATGGAAGGCTGAGTCAAACTTGGGCCTGGTGGGACTCGAACCTGCAGTAATTGTAATTGCAGGCAGCTGTGTGTTAATAACAGGCTGCATTAGCCTGGTGAGCCACTTCCCAGCCCTGTAAGAACAGCTGCAAGGATTGTTTTTTTGTGCAAAACTGGAAAGCAGAGAAAATACCTTTAGAAGAGGAAGTAAATAAAAAAATTTTTAGAATGAGCAGAAATGAATAGATTAACTTTGATAATTAAAGAAAGGAAGGATTCAGAATATTTTAAGATTTGGGATCAGCTTTACCATTGGCTGGAAAAAGAGAGATAGATAAACAAATTAATAGTTACGTAAGAGAATGGTATAATTAGAATATTGTATTTTTGGAGAAATGTTGTAATAGATTAAACGAGAATGAAGATAGAAGAAATAATAGAAGCACGGAGAAAACACCGAGATGTCACATGGAAGGAATGACTGATGTATTAAGTGTTTGTTCCTGTATAAAATTTTTTTAAAAATTCAAAAAAACACACAAATAAAATAATAAAGTCAACTGAGAGAAAAATTAAAGATTAAATATTCCATATAGAATAGAATAGAATAGAATTTTATTGGCCAAGTGTGATTGGACACACAAGGAATTTGTCTTGGTGCATCTGCTCTCAGTGTACATAAAAGAAAAGATACGTTCATCAAGGTACAACATTTACAACACAATTGATGATGGAATAGAATAGAATAGAATAGAATAGAATAGAATAGAATAGAATAGAATAGAATAGAATTTTATTGGCCAAGTGTGATTGGACACACAAGGAATTTGTCTTGGTGCATATGCTCTCAGTGTACATAAAAGAAAAGATACGTTCATCAAGGTACAACATTTACAACACAATTGATGGTCAATATATCAATATAAATCATAAGGATTGCCAGCAACAAGTTATAGTCATACAGTCATAAGTGGAAAGAGATTGGTGATGGGAACGATGAGAAGATTAATAGTAGTGCAGATTCAGTAAATAGTCTGACAGTGTTGAGGGAATTATTTGTTTAGCAGAGTGATGGCCTTCGGGAAAAAACTGTTCTTGTGTCTAGTTGTTCTGGTGCAGTGCTCTATAGCGTCGTTTTGAGGGTAGGAGTTGAAACAGTTTATGTCCAGGATGCGAGGGATCTGCAAATATTTTCACGGCCCTCTTCTTGATTCGTGCAGTATACAGGTCCTCAATGGAAGGCAAGAGGGCCTCTGGTGGCGCAACAGGCTAATGCAGCCTATTATTAACAGCAACTGCTTGCAATATTGCAGGTTCAAGTCCCACCAGGCCCAAGGTTGACTCAGCCTTCCATCCTTTATAAGGTAGGTAAAATGAGGACCCAGATTGTTGGGGAGCAATAAGTTGACTTTGTATATAGTATACAAATGGATGAAGACTATTGCTTGACATAGTGTAAGCCGCCCTGAGTCTTCGGAGAAGGGCGGGATATAAATGCAAAAAAAAAAAAAAAAAAAAAAAAGTTGGTAGCAATTATTTTTTCTGCAGTTCTAATTATCCTCTGAAGTCTGTGTTTTTCTTGTTGGGTTGCAGAACCGAACCAGACAGTTATAGAGGTGCAAATGACAGACTCAATAATTCCTCTGTAGAATTGGATCAGCAGCTCCTTGGGCAGTTTGAGCTTACTGAGTTGGCGCAGAAAGAACATTCTTTGTTGTCCTTTTTTAATGATGTTTTTGATGTTAGCTGTCCATTTGAGATCTTGCGATATGATAGAACCCAGAAATTTGAAGGTTTCTACTGTTGATACTGTGTTGTCAAGTATTGTGAGAGGTGGAAGTATGGAAGGGTTTTTCCTAAAGTCTACCACCATTTCTACGGTTTTGAGTGTGTTCAGTTCCAGATTGTTTTGGTTGCACCACAAGGCTAGTCGTTCGACCTCTCGTCTATATGCGGATTCGTCATTGTCTCGAATGAGACCAATCATATGAGACCAATCATATGAGACCAATCATCATTCGAGACAATATGCATGCTTCTTGCAAGGCAATGAGTGTTTGAAGGCAAGTAACCCTCAAACCTGGAGAAAACATTGAATCTTCAAGATTGATAGCCCTTGAAAGATCGCCCTGTAGAGTTGTACACAACTGGAAGTGAAAGTGTTACCTTTTTAACTAGTTACAGTAGTGGCCAAAATTGCGGAAACCTTTTGGGAAAACTGTATTTTCTAAAACTAGCTAATAACACCACTTTTTTTGAGAGGGGGAGGAGTACCATAAAATTATATATCAATGGAAAGATAATTGAATCAAGAATGTAATGCAATAACTTTCATGAGGGATTTGCTATTAGAATAGCAGTTACAGTATAAAGAAGAAAAGTGAAACACGTAGAAAAAACGAGATATACAAAAATGATCCCCATAGAAAAAAACGAGATATACAAAAATGATCCCCATAGAAAAAACGAGATATACAAAAATGATCCCCATAGAAAAAACGAGATATGCAAAAATTATCCCCATGTCAGTTAATACTTAGTTGGGTATACATTTATCATGAATTACGGCCTTACAACATCTTCCCATGGAGCGAACCAAGTCTTTTAGTTCTGCAGCTGTTATAATGTGAAACCAAGATTGAAGGATTGCTTCTATTAACTGGATTTTATTGCTTGGTCGCTTCTGACTAACCAGTTTTTTAGTCGGCTCCATAGATTTTCAATTGGGAGAAGGTCTGGGCTATTCCCAGGTCATTCCAGCAGTGGAATAGGATTATCTTGAAACTCAAAAAAAAAAAAAAAGTGGTTTTATTAACCAGCAATCTTCACAGATTTATTTATTTATTTATTTATTCATATTTTTATACCGCCCTTCTTCGAAGACTCAGGGCGGTGTACAGCCAATAAAACAACAGAAATCCTAAACAAATTAAAATACTATAACAAGTTTAAAAATCTGATTCAACCGCTGTATACTTAAAATATTAGCTAAAAATTTTTCAAAAACTAAAACCCTATTAAAAACCTGCTAAAACCCCCCATACTAAAATCAATCAGGCCAACCCCACTTGGTGAAAAAAGAAAGTCTTGAGCTCGCGTTTAAAGGTCCGGAGATCAGGGAGGAGACGGAGTTCCACCGGCAGCTCATTCCATAAAGCCGGGGCCCCCACAGAGAACGCTCTTCCCCTGGGGGCCACCAGCCGACATTGACTAGCCGACGGCACCCTAAGAAGGCCCTCCCTGTGAACGTGCACTGGACGTACCGTGTATCTTTTGGGAAAAGATACACTTTTCCCAAAAGGTTTCCACAATTTTAGCCACTACCGTATGTTCAAATGTATAAGCCTGCAGAACAATTGGATGGGGAAAGCCATAAGCCGGCTTTTGCTTCTCAAGGATCCAGATGTTAGCATATGTGGTAGTTGACAACAATTCATTCTAAGTCAGGATCAATGGAAAAGGACTCCCTGCATTTCATTAGTGTTTGCATCTGCCCGACAGCAAGTCTTGCCTTTATTGCAATCATTTTCATGTTAATTAATCTCTTTGAGGTAGGGCGAAGTGGCCCTCTTGTTAGATGCATTTTTATACATACACCCTGTTTCCCCAAAAATAAGACCCTGTCTTATATTTTTTTGAACCCTGAAATAAGCGCTTGGCCTTATTTTCAGGGAGGTCTTATTATTTTGGGGTGCGTGGAGGAAACCGGAGGAAATGGCAGGAACCGGCTGCGCATGCATTTAAATATTTTCAGGGGAGGGCTTATTTTCAGGAGGGCTTATTTTCAGGGGAGGACTTATTTTAGCACATGTGTTCAAAAGCCCAACTGGGCTTATTATCAGGGGATGTCTTATTTTAGGGGAAACAGGGCAATGTATAGAGGGGCAGAAGTTGTTTTTGTATATTGTATATTATATGGTGTTTATTGTTGTTTGTTTTAAATTGGAAGCCATGCAAAGTTGCTTTGGAATCTGGGCTACATCTAAATCTAATAAAATAATAAACAACCAAATGAGCTGATGCTCCTCTTGCTGTTTTTCTTTATTTTATTGCCTTCTAATGATGTTTTTTCACTGTTGAGTTGATGTGCATTCCTCCCAAGCTTAAACAAGCTGAAATAAACCAATGTTGTCATGAAATGTGCTACTCCAAGTGCCAATAGCTTATCCTGTCTCCACCGACTCTGTTCCAGGTCCCTTCAGTTTGTTAAATTCATGAGATCTAGCTATCCTATTTATTAAATATATAAAAATATTTATTAAAATAATTGGGTTTAAGTTGAAACTCATTAGCAAAATTAAGCAGGGTGAAGATGTAGGTAGCAGTATAGAAAAAGGACAGTAAATTGAGTTTCCCTGCCTTAGAGGATGCTGGCTGTTCCTATTGTTAGGTTAAGCTTTCAAAATGGTTCCCAGACCCCCATTTAAGGCATTGTGTAATAGCATTAGGAGGAGAGGAGGAGGAAGAAGAGGAAGGAGGAGGAGAGGAGGAGGAGGAGGAGGAGGAGGAGGAGGAGGAGGAGGAGGAGGAGGAGGAGGAGGAGGAGGAGGAGAACAAGGAGAAGGAGAAGGAGAAGGAGAAGGAGAAGGAGAAGGAGAAGAAGAAGAAGAAGAAGAAGAAGAAGAAGAAGAAGAAGAAGAAGAAGAAGAAGAAGAAGAAGAAGAAGAAGAAGATGATAACATAACATAATAACAGAGTTGGAAGGGACCTTGGAGGTCTTCTAGTTCAACCCCCTGCCCAGACAGGAAACCCTACACTATTTCAGACAAATGGCTATCCAACATTTTCTTAAAAAATCCCAGTGTTGGAGCATTCACAACTTTTGCAGGCAAGAAGAGGAGGAGGAGGAGGAGGAGGAGGAGGAGGAGGAGGAGGAGGAGGAGGAGGAGGAGGAGGAGGAGGAGGAGGAGGAGGAGGAGGAGAAAGAAGAAGAAGAAGAGGAGTGAAATCTGTTCACACAACAGATTTAATCTATTCAATTAATAACCTTGTGATAGGCACAACACTCTAAGCTTGTTTAATTTTAACCTTGGCAAATTGCCCACCGCACCTCCATCCAACTTATCAGGTACAAACCCATCCCTCAATTGGATTAAACTAGACAACTGATTAATTCTGTAATCAGGTTCAGTAAGCGGTCTAAAAGTACCCACTCTGTCTTCCTTTGCAATCTCATTCAAGCTCAGGAATCTCAGAAGTTGTAAACCCACATCTCCTCACCACCTTATAACTGGGTTAATGCAAGAATAACCCCTCTACTTCTACAAATTATCCCCCAATCTTGTTGCCCCACACAGGACAACAAGAAGATTAGGGAACTGGAGGCTAAAACATATGAAGAACAGGAACTGGAAATGCCTAGTTTAGTGGAAAGAAGGACTAGGTGTGACATGATAGCAATGTTCCAATATCTATGGGGCTGCCACAAAGAAGAGGTAGTCAAGCTGTTCTCCAAAGAATCAGAATGCAGAACAAGAAGCAACAGATGGAAACTAATCAAAGAGAAAAGCAACCTAGAACTAAGGAGGAATTTCTTAAGGGTGAGAACAATTAACCTGTGGAACAACTTGCCTCCAGAAGTTTTGGCAAAAACCCCACAAAGTTCAAGAGACATTGACAAGAAGCAATGGAATCAATGTTGCTTTTCCACAAAGAACCGAATGGCTCATTGCTGCTCTTTTAAGCCTTATGGGAGTGGCCAATCATCTTCTGGCCTTACTCCCAAGTTGTCCTTTTTTTCTTCAGCTGCTCTTGCCTTCTGGCAGCTCTTCGCATGTGTGGACTAGGAACAGGTTCTTCCTGTTCCTCTGCCTCTCTTCTGTCCACCTCCGGAGGCTCTGGAGACAGTGCATCGTCCCAGATGGCCCAGGCCCCATCTCCGGGCCTTCCTCTGACTCCAGACTGGCCCATTGTCCTCCCCAGCCTCCTCACTGTCTGACTCTGTTGCCAGGTCCACAGGCTGCTGGTGTACCACAACACCCCCAGCATGAATGACGTTGAGCTGGCCATGCCCACCCCACCCCCCTGAGGTCAAACACAACTCTGATGTGGCCCTCAATGAAATTAACACTCCTGATATAACCTGAGTAAGAGGGTTGGACTAAAAGGTCTCCAAGGTGCCTTCCAGCTCTGCTAAAGGTAAAGATTCTCCTTGCACATATGTGCTTGTCATTCTTGACTCTAGTGGGCGGTGCTCATCTCCATTTCAAAGCCGAAGAGGCAGCATTGTCCGAAGACGTCTCCATGGTCATGTGGCTGGAACGACTCAACTCCAAAGGCGCACGGAACGCTGCTGCCTTCCCACCAAAGGTGGTCCCTATTTTTTCTACTTGCATTTTTTACGTGCTTTCGAACTGCTAGGTTGGCAGAAGCTGGGACAAGAAACGGGATCTCACCCCGTTACGCGGCGCTAGGTATTCAAACTGCTGAACTGCTGACTTTTCGATCGACAAGCTCAGCATCTTATTATTTATTTATTATTTAATAAATAGCCACTGAGCCACCGTGCCCAACTCTGCTACTCTGCTACAAATTCCTTCCTTGTCTTCTTTCAACAGCACATCCTCATTCAGCTAATTAAAATAACGACTGTCCCTTTCAGACACTAGCACAAGCTTGTTACCTATTTTTGCACTAGATGTCCTCACTGATATATTAACGCATCTGTCATGTCCCCCTCCCCCTCCGATGACCGGGTCTAGGAAGTCTGTGTCAAGCATGGCCACGAAGCTTCTGCAGCTTTGCCAAATTCCTTTCAGATTTCTCAGGGCAGGCAGGAATCCAAGGTGTGACTTCAGCAAACCAGATGAGACTTTGCTTGACTCAAAGTTGCTTGACTCAAGCTGATCCTTTATATCGGCTGTGGGGTGTGGCTCCATGACTCAGCACTTATCCAGGCCTGCCCCTCCCTTCCTTCTGCTGATGTCACCTCTCAGATCTCCAGAAGCGGGGATCCTCCCACTGTGGGTTCTCTTCCTCTGGATCTGCTGCCGGTAATTCCAGCACGTGGCTGGCTCCCTGCTCACACGCTGTAGGAGTGAGGTTTGTTTGTTCATTTCTGACATTCTGTCCGGGCATGGTGCCAGGTCTGGGGGCTGGAGGCATGCCAGGCCGTTCCTCTTCATTATCAGACTTTGAATCTGATAGCAGGCCCGGGAGGAGTTGGGAGGGGCCCGGCTGAGGAGAGGAGGGAGGACAAGGCACAACAGCATCCCTTCCAGCCGAAATACATCTGGCATGAAGAAATGCTTAGCGGCAATCACACTCCGACAATCATTTGCTCTCTATCTAACAGGCAGGAGAACATTTGACATCACACCAATGTTCTTTTCCCCACGGCTCTGTGTACGATAAGATTAATACAAAGACCTCTATCAGTAGGAAAGGAATCGCCCGTGCACACTTTCCTTAAGATACAGCCTGCCGCATTATGCAAATTTCGTAATGCACAGGGCATTTGGTTACCCAACAGAGCCCAGTCAACTGATGCGTTGATGAAACAGGAACACACACCCTTTCCTCTTGAAATGAGCACTTCCGCTGAATCTTCTTTGGAATAATGGGTTTTTTAAGCGCAAACCTGAATAAGGCTCCAATCCACAACATGTCCCTGCCATGGGTGTGTTTGTGTCAGGGGTGGGCTTCAAAAATTTTAGCAAGGGGTTCTGTGCCCAGTTGCTGGGTAGGCGTGGCCCTGGTGGGAGTGGCCTAATCAGCCTCCTGCACCACGGCCGGGGGGGGCACATTTTTGACCTCCCTGGGCTCTGGAGGCTTTCATTGAGCCTCCGGGAGGGCGAAAACAGCCTCTCCAGGCTCTGGAGTCCCTCTAGGCCTGGATGTCTGGTAGGCCCATTTTTCACCCTCCCCAACCCTCCGTGCATGCCCTGCACTTACCTGCATCCAAAATGGGCCATGTGGGGACTCCTGGGAGGGTAAGGGTGGGGTGGAAAGGCGTGGGATTTGGGGGGTTCTCCAAACTTCACATAATCTTAGCTAGAGGTGAAGCCCCAGCAGCCCACTCCTGGTTTGTGTGTCTAGGAGCTTGTGGTTTTATTGAGCCAGATATAGTGGGTTTTTGTTTTAATGGAATTCTCTGTTTTTCAGTCAATCAAAGTAGAGCTGGAAGGGACCTTGGAGGTTTTCTAGTCCAACCCCTCACTCAAACAGAAGATCCTCTATCATTTCAAATAAAGGGTTGTCCAGTCTTTTCCTTAAAATCCTCCAGTGATGGAACACCCACAACTTCTGAAGGCGAGCTGTTCCACTGGTTAATTGTTCCCTCTGTTAGGAAGTTTCTCCTTAATTCCAAGTTGCTTCTCTCCTCGCTTAATTTCTATCCATTGTTTCTTGTTTTGCTTTCTGATGCTTTGGAAGATAGGTTGACCCTCTTCGCTGGAGTTTCCTGGAGAGACATGCAGCAATCTTATAAATTGGATTAATAAATGTATCGGTCTGACTGTCTGTCTATACTTCCATCCATCCATCCATCCATCCATCCATCCATCCATCCATCCATCCATCCATCTATCTTGACAGTCAGTTTATGTTGTTCTTGTTTGTTTTTTATATTTTATAATGTTCTCTTCACTGGTGGATTTCAAAATTGTTTACTACCGGTTCTGTGGGTGTGGCTTGGTGGGCATGCCAGGGGAAGATTACTGCAAAATCCCCATTTCCTCCCGATCAGCTGAGATTCGAGGGGCAGAGAATAGATGGGGGCAAGGCCAGTCAGAATTTTTACTACCGGTTCTCCAAACTACTCAAAATTTCCACTACTGGTTCTCCAGAGCTGGTCAAAACCTGCTGAAACCCACCTCTGGTTCTCTTCCTTGATTTGTGGAGAGGTTCATTAGATCATTTCTCCTTTAGACGGGAGAGACAGATGAGAAGCATAGAGGAAAAAGAGGTCCGATTACTTCTTTCAGTCATTTTTTTGTCATGAATAGGATTATAGATTCTGATGACTCATTTGTGTTTTCCTGAAAAGCCTTACTACTCAAACTAATGAGAGTTCACAGCACCACTAATTGTCCGCACTGGATAATAATTGTGAAAAAGCAGATTTTAGAATAGCTTTGCCCCCGCTTAATAGCCTAGGCCGGTATCTTCTGCAATTTCCACAAAAATAATAATTATTTGTTTTCAGCTATGCTAGTAATGATTATAGTTGATAAGAAAGACAAAAAAAGTGGATAGTGGACGTGGCAGTATCTGGAGATGGAGAGGAGGGGAAGGGAGGAGAAGAGAGGAGAGGAGAGGAGAGGAGGGGATGGATGAAAGGAGAGGATGGGAGGGGAAGAGATGAATGGAGAGGGTAGGAGGGGAGGAGATGAATGGAGAGGATGGGAGGAGAGGAGTGGAGGGGAGGGGAGGAGAGGAGAGGAGAGGAGAGAGGAGGAGGGAAGGGGAGGGGAGGAGAGGAGGGGAGAGGAGGGGACGGGAGGAGATGACTGGAGATGATGGGAGGGGAGGAGATGAATGGTGAGGAGGGGAGGGAGGGGAGGAGAGTTGAGTTGACTTGGCAGGAATGTTGGAGATCCAATCCCCTGCTCAAGCAAGAGATCCTATACAATTGGTCCCCAACCCCTGAATCACAGCCCACTACTAAGCCAGGGCCTATTCACAACCAGGCTGCACAAGCAACGGACCATCATGCACAGCTCAGCTTGCACAAATTGAACTGCATGCACAGATGCACACCAGCCTTCCACTCACCTGGCCTGGTTCCCTACTACTGCCCCCATGGCAAGTTGCCAAGCCCCAAAGGTTGGGGACCACTGCCCTATATCATTCCAGACAAATGGTTGTCCAATTTCTTCTTAAAAACCTCCCACAACTTCTGAAGCCTAGCTGGAGCACCCACAACTTCTGAAGGCCTAGCTGTTCTACTTGTTAATTGTTCTCACTATCAGGAAATTTCTCCTTCATTCCAGGTTGCTTCTCTCCTTGATTAGTTTCCATCTGTTACTTCTTGCCTTGTTCTCAGGTGTTTTGGAGAATAAGTGGACCCCCCCACTTCTCTATGAGAGAAAAGATCAAAGAAGACAAATTGTTTATACATCTTGTTTCCAATAGCCCTGACCTTTGATGTCAACTTCTATATTTTAGTACCGTCATATAAAAGGCAGTCACTTTTAAGTAGAGATGAGCTACAAATATTTGGGTGACCAATAAATAACCACAAAGAGTTTCCAGTGTCTCGTTCTCTCTAGTCGTCTAGTCCAAATCTGTGTAGCCAAGTTCTAGTGCTCTATCTTAAAATGTATTGATTTGAAGTCATTGAGAGATTTAATGTCCAAACCCTTCATCTCAAAATGGGTCAGAAGAAATTAGTAGCTGATAAAGGAAGCAGCCCGTAAACATTCTATGACTATGTTTACAAGAAGTTGCAATGACTACCCTCTGGATCATTATCCCTTGGAGACCCATTTGGCTCCCATTTCGATGATGTTCAGAAAGTCACTTAAAACTTGGCTATTCTCCCAGATCCTGGGGTATGGTGCTTGCCAAGTTTGTGTGAGTTGTTTTATCTGGTATGTATGGTTTTCTTCTGGATGCATATGACTTTCTTTTCCTATTTGATTGTTTTAAACTCTAAACTCTCAGACAAATCAGCCATCAACAGGCACATAGAGATAAACAACATCTACATATCATTCAAAAGAGACAATAAAAAAAGCCAAAAAGGAAGCAAAAATGCCTCACCAGGAATCAACACCCAGCTAAGCAAAGATTAACATCAAGGTTAACACTAGACCAACAATCAAGGCATAAACAACACCACAATCAAAGAACTACTAACAAAGAAACAATCGAACAGTAAACAACAGCCTGATCAAGGAACTACCAAGAACCGAACCGACCAACACTGACAGGGCAAGTAAGCTGTCAGGATTCTGATAGATATCCTAATTAAATCATGAGCCTCAGGCAAGCTTCAAAAGAAATCCAACCATTTATTAGAAGCTTCAGGTCCCCACGTTCCCAAGTGAAGCCAGCTTTGACCCTACGTAATTTACACCCAAATCATGACCCTGTTTCCCCCCCGCTCACCCCAAGGTGTGTCATCAATCACATTCATCAACAGACCAATTTCATGGGTTGTAGACATCAACTCACTGCTGTGAGTCACCCTGGGATACAGCCTTGAGAGAGATAAGTCTAGAATGTACATCTGTCTTTGGCTGCCGTGCTGTTTCACTGGTTTCCCATCCCCCTTGGCCTATGGCAACTCGACAGCAGGTCAGGGATGTTTTGCAAGTTGACATAAGCAGTATGTATAAAAAAAGAGTGAATCCACTTCCTCCTAGTATTGATGATGTTATTAATTCATAATTAATTCATGGAAGTTCCCCATGGATTTTGAAGCAAGGACTCCTAAAGACCTGGAGAAGCCTGAAAGTAATTTAAAGAGAGTATTGAAAGTCTTAGGCATTAAGCTGATGTAGCTTCATTAGCAATGGTGTCTGGGGTAGGTCAAAAAGGCTCAAGATACCAATGGAAGCCTTGGCTGTAGAGATTCTCAGTCATGGTTATTGTCAGAGTTTGTTGCAGAAATAATCAAATCCAGAAAGCACACACAGGCAGACTGATGCAGCAGGATTCATTAACTTCTTTATATACATATAACACATGTAGATAAATGTACAATACCAATAGCAGATTCTTCCGATGTGGTAGCAGTTACAAGCAAAACACAAGCAGAGTAGAGCAGACTAGTTTCAGTTTCAATTCTGCAGACAGACAAGTCCAGACTTGTTTAGCTTCTGCACAGACTCAGATCTGAGCCATGCCCAGCCTTCTTGCTTAAGTTTCTGTTTCCAAAACAGCCCTCATTGGCTGATCCAGTTGCTATGCCTATGCCTATGCCTATGCCTATGCCTATGCCTATGCCTATGCCTATGCCTATGCCTATGCCTATGCCTATGCCTATGCCTATGCCTATGCCTATGCCTATGCCTATGCCTATGCCTATAACTATAACTATAACTATAACTATAACTATAACTATAACTATAACTATAACTATAACTGTCTGGTTCGGTTCTGCAGCCGAACAAGAAAGACACAGACTTCAGAGGATAATTAGAATTGCAGAAAAAATAATTGCTACCAACCTGCCTTCCATTCAGAACCTGTATACTGCACGAATCAAGAAGAGGGCCGAGAAAATATTTACAGATCCCTCACATCCTGCACATAAACTGTTTCAACTCCTACCCTCAAAACGACGCTATAGAGCACTGCACAACAGAACAACTAGACACAAGAACAGTTTTTTCCCGAAGGCCATCACTCTGCTAAACAATTAATTCCCTCAACACTGTCAAACTATTTACTAAATCTGCACTACTATTAATCTTCTCATCGTTCCCATCACCAATATCTTTCCGCTTATGACTGTATCACTGTAACTTTGTTGCTGGCAATCCTTATGATTTATATTGATATATTGACCATCATTTGTTTTGTAAATGTTGTACCTTGATGAACGTATCTTTTCTTTTATGTACACTGAGAGCATATGCACCAAAGACAAATTCCTTCTGTGTCCAATCACACTTGGCCAATAAAAAATTCTATTCTATTCTATTCTATTCTATTCTATTCTATTCTATTCTATTCTATTCTATTCTATTCTATTCATTGGCTGACCTGTTATCATGTCTATCCCAGTTCATGTACATTCTGACAGTTATCCCAAAGGTGCTTTTTCAGGAGGCAACTGGACTTTCTAGTTTTTTTTCCCTTTTGAAGATGTTTCACTTCTCATCCAAGAAGCTTCTTCAGCTCTGACAGGATCCTTCCATTCCCCACCATCCTGTCAGAACTGAAGAAGCTTCTTGGATGAGAAGCGAAACACCTTCAAAAGAAAAAAACAAGGAAGTCCAGTTGCCTCCTGAAAAAGCGCCTTTGGGACAATGGAAGCCCTGAATGTTGTTATGTCGTGTCCCACTCCTCCGCTGACGGCCGGGTCAGGGAAATCCGAATCAGGCTTGCCTCTGCAGCTCTGCCCAAAGTCCTAGCAAAGTCCTCAGAGCAGGCAGGAGACCAGTAAGTGACTTCAGCAAGATAAGTTCGACTTTGCCTGACTCAGAGACTGCCAGAAAGCAGATCCTTTATATAGGCCATGGGGTGTGGCTCCATGACTCAGCACTCATTAAGGTCTGCCCCTCCCTTCCTTCTGTTGCCTCCGCCTATCCAATCTTCTGATGCGAGGGTCACTCCAATCAGCTGTTGTTGGAAGTAAACTTTCCTCAGGCTCACATGCTGTGGAGGAGGGGGAGGGGTCTAGCTGCTCCGTTTGCCTGGGCATGGAGCCAGGGCTGGGGCCGGGGGATGCTCCCTCCTCTGCAGCCTGCTTGGGCATGGAGCCAGGGCTGGGACCGGGAGGTGCCCCCTCCTCTGCAGCTTGTCTGGGCATGGAGCCAGAACTGGGGCCGGGAGGCATACATTCCTCCGTGTTCGGGAGCAGATAAGCAGACCCTGGCTGCGGTGAGAGCGGGCAAGACACAACATGTTATATATAAAAGTGGTGGGCCTCCAATCACACTGCTGGGATTGTTATTTGGAGTCTTTTTCACACCTTCCTGCTGATCGTTCGCTTTATTATCTAGTAATAACAGTAGCAGGGCAGTAGTAAAAATCATAATATTACCTTTTCTGGAAGGTGTTTCTCCCTTTTCCCACTTTCTTGCAGTAGAAGGAGAGTATTTTAGGATCAAGTTTCAGTAACGAAATTGTCAGATTCCAAACTGCACTTCCTTTTGGAACTACAGCTGGAGGACGCCCAGAAAACAAAATATGCAGCAAATCCCAGGTTTTGCAAAGATGCAGCTGTACTCACAAAAACAGAGGATGCTTTTGGGAGAGCCGACTGGCAGCTAGCCCGAGTGATGGCTGTGAAAATTCTGGTGAGAAGGATCAATACACAAAACTTTGGGAGGCTGAGAATCCGGGAGAGGAAACTATGAAATGAAACTCACCATGGAGATACTGGCATAGAACATATGATCTAGAGGTGGGTTTCAGCAGGTTCTGACCAATTCTGGAGAACCGGTAGCGGAAATTTTGAGTAGTTTGGAGAACCGGTGGTAAAACCCCCCATCTATTCTCTGCCTCCCAAGTCCCAGCTGATCGGGAGGAAATAGGGATTTTGCAGCAACCTTCCCCTGGAGTGGGGTGTATCTTTCCCCTGCCACGCCCACCAGACCATGCCCACCAAGCCACACCCACTGAACCGGTAGTAAAAAAATTTGAAACTCACCACTGATATGAATGGAAGGCACCTTAAAAGTCTTCGTTGTGACCCAGGCCCAAGTAGATAGTAATAAACTTTGTGGAAAAACAAACTTTATTCAAATAGCTGGGAATTACTTCATTCCCAGCGTTGTTCAACTCAAAGAAAAGCAAATGCCTCCCAACACAAATTCCTCAATTATCTAACAAACCTCAGTCCAATTAGGCAAACTGTCAAAGGCCCTTCCTGGCAAACGTCTGGAAGCCAAAAAAATAAAGACGTACACGAAGCAGAAGATGGAGCAGAAGACGTAGCTACAACGTTGTTTTCTGGCCAAGCTGAAATGCTGGTGCTGGTCTGTTTTAAGCCTTATGGGAGGGGCCAATCATCTCTTGGCCCAATTCCTGAGTTGTCCTCTCTGCTTGAGCTGCTCTTGCCTTCTGGCAGCTATTCTCATGCGTCCATTAGGAACTGGCTCCTCCTGTTCCTCTGCCTCACTACTATCAGTCTCTGGAGGCTCTGAAGTCCGTACTTCACTTCCTGATGGCCCTGGCCTCACCTCAGCCTCATCGCTGTCTGACTCTGTTGCCAGCTTCGTAGGCTGCTGACAGACCACAACAGTTTTCTAGGTCCAAGGCAGGAGACCTTATACCAGGGGTCTCCAAACTTGGCAACCTTAAGACTTGTGAACTTCAACTCCCAGAATTTGAGTCTTTTAAAACATCCAGTGATGGAGTAACTACAACTTCAGGAAGCAAGCTATTCTCCTGAGGCAATGTTCTCCCTGTCAGAAAATTTCTCCTTTCTTCTAGGCTGTTCTCTCTTTAACAAGCTTCTTGTCCTGCTCTCACGTGCTTTGGAGAATAACTCAATCTCTCTTCTCTGGGACAGCCCCTCAAATACTGGAAGACACTTAATTATATTTAAGTGGAGATCCATTAGAACACCTTGATCTCTCTCACAGTTACTACTGTTGAGCCAGTTACTGCAAGTCCAGGATCTATGCATTTAGTTTTTCCTGCTGTGGGAAGAAATATCCATCTGGTTCCGTTCCAAGCTGCGAGAAAGACACCAGAAACACGGAGGCTTATTGGAAAAATGGTTTATTGATGAAGCAGAACCACATAGGTTTATGGTTCTGGGTTGCTGACCCAATGGAGTTGAGAGTTCAGGGTTGTTTTATACCTTCTTTTGGGCTTTGCACTTGAGCTTGCTGTTCCTGTGCAAGAACATGTATTCTATTGGCTGTTGTCAGATTCCTATGGGATCATGTACGGATTATGTAAGGGTCATAGCTGGCTCTAGAGGCAAAAGAGGAAATGCAAATCCTAGGAGTTTGTCTGAGCTAATTTGGTCAACCTCTGGCTTACTGTTTATCTGAGCTCCCAGGTTTCTATGACTTTGAACTGCTGGAGGGTGGGGGTTGCAATGAAGGGGCTTTGGACTGAAAGGATGTTGGGAAATTCCTATTGCGGCTTTTGGCTCTTGGGTGAGGGTATTTGCTTATGAATAGAGCTATCTAGATACTTGTCTCAGTGGTGAAATGTAAAATTTGTTACTATCGGCTCTGTGGGCGTGGCTTGGTGGTGGGGGTAATGTGACTGGGTGGGCGTGGCCAATATTTTTTTTTTACTTTTAAAAGCATTTTTTTCTACAACCTCTTCGGCCGAAGAGGTTGTAGAAAAAATGCTTTTAAAAGCCTCTGACGATCCCAGCTGAGCCGGACAATCATAAGAGTCTTTTTTTTTACTTTTAAAAGCGTTTTTTCGGCCAAAGAAAAAAAAAAAACTCTGATGATTGCTCAGGGTGAGGCAGGGATTTTTCCTACCGATTCTCTGAATCACCCACCACCATTGCTACCGGATTGGGCGATCCGGTCCGAACAGGGAGCATTTCACCCCTGACTTGTCTTCTTTCAATAAGCTCTTTGTCTCTCAAGTGCTGACATCTGCTGTAGGCTATTAAGAAAAGGTGGGTGCTGCTTTCTGCCTCTAAAAAAAACCCACATGTTTCTCTATTTCTCATTTAGGGAAATATGATATTCTGCCTTTTTAATATTTCCCAAAATATTTCATTCTCCTGGGAGTGGTGGGGGGAGGGGGCTTCCCACACTGCCTAAGTGCAGGGCCTTACTTTTCTCACCCCCGAATTGCATCCTGGTGGATAGAGCCAATGCACAAGTCTGTCAAGATCCTTCTGAACCTTCAGTCCATCTTCCAAAGTGTCTGTGGAGATTCTCAGCCACCCAAGTCATGGTTGTCCCAAAAGCACTTTATCAAAAGGCAACTGAACTTTCTTCAACAGTCCAGTTGCCTTTTGAAAAAGCACCTTTGGGATACCTTCCAAAGCGTTATCTATTCCCCCCCAGCTTGGTGTCATCTGTAAATTTGATGATCTAGAATACCTCAGGAGCAGGGATGGGCTTCAGATCCTTTAGCAATGAGTGGTCATGACCATGGTGGAGGGTGGCCTACTCAGCCACCTGCACCATGGTGGTGGTGGGGGGGTGTTTTTTGCCCTCCCCATGCTCCAGAGGCTTTTCTTGAGCCTCTGAGAGGGCAAAAACTGCTTCCCCTGGGATCCGGAGACTGTCCGGAGGCTGGAAACAGGAATCTTTGGTAGGCCTATTTTTTGCCCTCCCAGACCCTCTGCGTGGCTCCTGCACTTATCTGGAATATGAGCGAGTCGCGTGGAGACTCCGGGGAGGGGAGGGGAGGGATGAATGTGGCCAGCCAGGGGTGACATTAGGGGTTCGCCAAACCCCAGCAATCATTAGCTAGAGGATCTGATGAACCTTGCCGAACCCCCAGGAGCAAGGGTGAAATGTTCCCGGTTCGGACCAGATCACCTGATGCGGTAGCAATGGCAGTGGGTGGTTCGGAGAAGCGGTAGCAAAAATCCCTACTCCCCCCCACACACCCATGCCCAGCTGAGCCGCGTGATCATCAGAGTTTTTTTTTTTTTTTTACTTTTAAAAGTAAAGTCTGTGTGGCTCAGACTGCTAAGACAGTCTGTTATTAACAGCAGCTGCTTGCAATTACTGCAGGTTCAAGTCCCACCAGGCCCAAGGTTGACTCAGCCTTCCATCCTTTATAAGGTAGGTAAAATGAGGACCCAGATTGTTGGGGGCAATAAGTTGACTTTGTATATAATATACAAATGGATGAAGACTATTGCTTGACATAGTGTAAGCCACCCTGAGTCTTCGGAGAAGGGCAGGATATAAATTCAAATTAAAAAAAAAAAGCATATTTTCTTCAGCCGAAAAAAATGCTTTTAAAAGTAAAAAACAAAGGCTCTGATGATCGTGTGGCTCAGCTGGGATTGTCAGAACCTTTTAAAGGCATTTTTTCTACAACCTCTTTGACCGCAGAGTTTGTAGAAAAAAATGCTTTTAAAAGGCTCCTCTGGTGATCCCAGCTGAGTTGCCTGATCATCAGAGGCTTTTCTTTTCTTTTAAAGGAAAAAAAATGCTTTTGAAAAAAAAATAAAAGCCTCTGATGATCAGGCAACTCAGATGGGATCGTCAGAGGCTTTTAAAAGCATTTTTTCTGCAACTTCTTCAGCCGAGGTTGTAGACCACGCCCTACATAGTCACAATACCCCGCACCAAGCCACGCCTACAGAACTAGTAGTAACAAATTTTACATTTCACCCCTGCTGAGGAGTCCTTCGTGTGAACCTGTAAAAAAAAAAAAATCTAAGGACTCTTCTCTTGGACTGAAATGAATAATAAATAATAAATAATTCAAAACCTTTTGAAGGTTAATATATTATTCAGATCCGAGATATTTTTGTTAGAGTTGATGGAAAAACTTCAGGAAAATGGCACTGTTGTTGTTTTTTCCTTCTCTATGATAATGCCAGCAAGACTTCTATATGCCCGTCATTGGAAGAATTTCACGATAGCTACAATGGAAGAAGAGTTATTAAAGCTGATGGAGCTGCGCTGGGATGGAGAAACCAATGACTCTGATTAAAAAAGAGAGAGATTGGACAAATGTAATGCCAACTGAAGGGGACAAGGTAGCTCAAGGGGCTAGGAGACTGAGCTTGTCTATAGAAAGGTCAGCAGTTCAGCGGTTCGAATTCCTGGTGCTGCCGTGTAACGGGGTGAGCTCCCGTTACTTGTCCCAGCTTCTGCAAACCTAGCAGTTCGAAAGCACATAAAAAATGCAAGTAGAAAAAATAGGGACCACCTTTGGTGGGAAGGAAACAGCATTCCGTACACCTTTTGCGTTGAGTCATGCCGGCCACATGACCATGGAGACGTCTTCGGACAGCGCTGGCTCTTTAGCTTTGAAACGAAGATGAGCACTGCCCCCTAGTGTCGGGAACAACTAGCACGCATGTGCGAGGGGAACCTTTACATTTACCTTTAATGCCAACTGACAGCCCCTTTTGGATTTTTTGAAGAAAACAGGGAGAAAAAAAGTCAAATCATGACATATGGATTTGATCGGAGGTGGTATTCAGCCGGTTTGTACCGATTCAGTTGAACTGGTAGCAGTGACTGCAAGTGGGCCTGCCCACCTGCTCTGGCATAATGCCGTCCTATTTAGCAACATTTTCAAGGCCGGGCACATGTGCGGAAGGTGCGTGCATGGCAAATCACATGCACAGAATGCCGGGCACATGCGTAGAAGGCACACATGTGTGAAGCGAGCGTGCACGCATGCAGCGAACCAGTGGTAAGAATATTGGAAAGCCACCGCTGGATTTGATGAGAGGTAATATTTATAGATTATTAAAAATGGATGTTTCGTTCTAATCATAGAGCAGGTATCAAAGTTAGCTTTTATCTGTCTCGGGCTGTGGTGGCTCAGTGGCTCATATGCTGAGCTTGTCAATCCAAAGATTGGCAGTTCAGCGGTTCGAATCCCTAGTGCCGCCTAATGGAGTGAGCTCTCGTGACCTGTCCCAGCTTCTGCCAACCTAGCAGTTCGAAAGCATGTAAAAAATGCAAGTAGAAAAATAGGGACCACCTTTGGTGGGAAGGTAACAGCATTCCGTGCACCTTTGGCATTTAGTCATGCTGGCCACATGACCACGGAGACGTCTTTGGACAGCGCTGGCTCTTCGGCTTTGAAAGGGAGATGAGCACCGCCCCCTAGTGTCGGGAACGACTAGCACATATGTGCGAGGGGAATCTTTACCTTTATCTGTCTCTGCTCTAAAAGAAATCAAAAGTCATTCTTTTTTTTTCTTTTTTTGGGTGTATGTCGATTTTTCTCTGTATATTTTTATTTTATTGCACCTCTATGTGTCATTGCTTTCTCTCTTCTTTCTTCTATCCTATTTTCTCATCAATTAGTAGTTTTTTGTTGTTGTTTTTTTACTTTTCTTTAAAACAAATTTAATAATGTTCTATTCTACAAAAAAAGGAAAGAACCATGTGGAAAAAAGAAATTTAAAGATAGCGGGGGAAAGGGATGGAGTGGGGAGGAATGAAACCCACAATTGAGAGTCTTAAGACGAGGCACTTCACCAGGATATAATGTTAAATTAAGCCTCATATTAAGGACTGTGATTCATAACATGCTCCCTCATAAAGGTTGAGGCTGAACTGATAGAAAATGGAAAGTTAATTTGGAGGGGGGGGAGTAAAAAGAAATTTGATTTATGAAAGAATAGGCCAGAATCTTTCATGTACTTTGTCCAAGGTCAACATGGGAAGACGATACTTTCTCAAAGTGTAGAAAACTTTAACAGAGGCTTAGCTTGGTTGATCAAGCAAATGACCATCTCAAGTGATCTCATGAATACAGGCATCTAGAAGAAGACACAATGGTGTCTATTTTATTATGAGTCTAATTTTAATTTTAAATTTAATTTAATTAAGGCTCTACAGAGCCAGTTTAATTCAGTGTTTAAGGTGCTGGCCTAGAAACCAGGAGACTCTAAGTGCTGGTCCCACTTTAGATATGAAAGCCGGATGGCTGATTTGGGGCCAATCACCAGGAGACTGTGAGTTCTAATCCTACTTTAGGCCTGAAAGCCAGCTAGGTAACTATGGGTCAATCACCAGAAGAAGGTGAGTTTTAATCCCTCCTTAGACATGAAAGCCGGCTGGGTGACTTCGGACCAATCACCAGGAGATGGTGAGTTCTAGTCCTGCCTTAGGCATGAAAGTCAGTTGGGTGACTTTGGGCCTGTTTTTCTCTCTCAGCCCAGTTCACTTCACAGGATTGTTGTTGTGGGGAAAATAGGAGGAAGTATTAAAATACCTTATCAGAGTATAAGATGCACCGGCGTATAAGACGCACCTTAGTTTTTGGGGAGGAAAATAAGAAAAAAGCTGATTGGCAGGTGGATTGGCCCCCAATCAGCTGTTCCCAGAGGTGAATTTTAGCAACAGGTTCCTTGGTTGTGAGCTCTGTGCCTTGCTTTTTGTTTTTGCTTTTTTTTTATGCCTCTAAAACTCTGTTTCAGAAAAAACTTTTTTCTGCCTCTGAAAGCCTCCAAAACAGAACTTCAGAAAAAAAGCCTCTGAAGCTCTGTTTGGGAGCTTCTTTTCTGAAGCTCTATTTGGGAGCTTCTTTTCTGAAGCTTCTTTCAGTCTCTGAAACCTCTGTTTGAGAAGCTGCATGGATTACATTCAGAGTATAAAATGCACCCAGATTTTCACCCTCTTTTTGGGGGGAAAAAGTTGTATCTTGTACTCCCAAAAATACAGGTATGTCCACTGCCTTGAGTTGCTTTTTTTACTTGAATTTATATCCCGCCCTTTTCCGAAGACTCAGGGCAGCTTACACTATGTCAAGCAATAGTCTTCATTCATTTGTATATTATATACAAAGTCAACTTAATTGCCCCCAACAATCTGGGTCCTCATTTTACCTACCTTATAAAGGATGGAAGGCTGAGTCAACCTTGGGCCTGGTGGGACTTGAACTTGCACTAATTGCAAGCAGCTGTGTTAATAACAGACAGACTTAGTCCGTTGAGCCACCAGAGGCCCTTTTTTACCTATAAAGTAATAAAGGCGAGATAGGGCCGCGGTGTGGCTCAGGCTGTAAGAAGCCTGTTATTAAAACACAGCTGCCTGCAATTACTGCAGGTTCTAGTCCCACCAGGTCCAAGGTTGACTCAGCCTTCTATCCTTTATAAGGTAGGTAAAATGAGGACCCAGATTGTTGGGGGCAATAAGTTGACTTTGTAAATATACAAATAGAATGAGACTATTGCCTTACACACTATAAGCCACCCTGAGTCTTCGGAGAAGGGTGGGATATAAATGTAAATAAAAAAAATAAACATCTGATAAATAAACAAATAAACAAACAACCTCAAAATTAAATTCTGCGTCTCATGTCATTACCCACCAATGGAATATTTCTGCCGTCTGACCTCAATCCCCAACCTTCCGACTAGGCGATTTATGCAATTGGGCCCACAACAACCCAAAACATGGCGTGTGACGTGTCCCACGATGCGTGCAACATTCAAGAAGCAACCCCTGGCTGGTAAAAGGGATTGAAATGAGCCACATTGCTCCGCTCTGCAAAAAAAAAAAAAGCCTCTTCAGGCTTTACCTTTAGAGACCTCAATTGAATGCAAAGTATCTCATCAAAGAGAATCAGGTTTCCTCTTCGCTCCTGAGATGAGTATTGTGTTCCCTTTGCTTCACAAAGTGCCACATTAACACACAGCTCAGCTACCTTTCACGAGCTAATTATACTGTCCCTGAAAGCTTCTTAATGGCTGGGAAGTGTAAAGGGTTTGAATAGAGAGAGAAAACGTCTGGTTCTATCGCGGACTGAATTTTAGTCAGTAAAAGAATTAGGGCCTGCAGGTACTTTCCTCAACGTAGTAATCTTTTGCCCTTAGGTCCCTACTCTCTGTTCCCGTTGAGGAGTCAAACGAAGAGATTTCCAGTGTGCAATCCCTACAACGTCATCTCAAAATGAGGGAAATCACCGTAGGTAGAGGTGGTATTCAGATGGTTCGGACCGGTTCGCCCAAACCGGTAGCAGAGATCGTGGGTGGGCTCACCCCGGCTCCAAGTCATGCTATTTAGGAACATTTTCGAAGCCGGGTACATGCGCAGAAGGCACGTGAGCGAGCAAAGTGCATGCGTGGAAGGCGGGACTCATGCGTGGACAGCGCGCGCATGAAGTGCGCATGCATGTGGCAAACTGGTGATAAAGATAGGTGAAACCCACCCCGACCGTCGGGATGGAAGTGGTGGTGAAATCGTGGGATCTTTGTAGGATTTTGTGGAGAAGACGCTGTTGTGACCGAGACCCAAGTAGTGATTACCAAACACAATTAGTCCTAAACAAACATATTTTATTAAAGCAGCTGAGAATTAATCCATTCTCAGCTTAGTCCAAAACAAATTCTTCATAAACAGTCCTTCGGCCTTATCACCAACCTTTGTTGTCTTTGGCAACCTGCCAAACGCTTTTCTTGGCAAAAACCCCACAAAGTTCAAGAGATGCTGACAAGAAGCAATGTTGCTTTTCTACAAAAAATCCAACGGTTCATTGCTGCTCTTTTAAGCCTTATGGGAGGGGCCAACCATCTTCTGGCCTTACTCCCAAGTCGTCCTTTTTGCTTTAGCTGCTCTTGCCTTCTGGCAGCTCTTCGCATGTGTGCACTAAGAACAGGCTCCTCCTGTTCCTCTGCCTCTCTGCTGTCTGCCTCTGGAGGCTCTGGAGTCCACACATCGCTTCCAGATGGTCCTGGCCCCATCTCTGCCTCCGATGCAGAGCCCTCATACGGACCTTCCCTTGACTCCAGGACTGGCCCATTGTCCTCCCCAGCCTCCTCACTTTCTGACTCCACTGCCAGGTCTGCAGGCTGCTGGCGGACCACAACAGACACCACCATTTTCAGCAGTGCTGAACCATCACCCAAGAGAAAAATTAAACTAAATTGGTACAAGGCGATAGAAATGGTTGGATTCAGCTTTGAGAAAAGGGGTCCTTCTTTTTTAGCAATGGGTTCTTCATGTTACTCAGAGGTTTTGTAGAAAGTTAGCACCCACTCCTCTCCTAGAAGAATGGAATATTTTGAGGAATATTTTAAAAAGGCAGGATAAAATATTTCCCCTAAAAGAGAAATAAGAAATCTTAAGGGAGACAGAAACTCAGAGCCCAAGCTTCCTGTCCCCAAGCAGAAATTTGGTGCCTATCCTATCTACAAAACAAAAGACCTTCAGCTCCAGGGTGATCAGATTAAGACATGACCCTTCAGGACATAACAGGATTAACCCATTACCATTTAGCAGCAGAACTCACTCCCTTGCACAATCTCCTAAAGACACTGCATCACCCTCCAAACATAGCTCAGACAACCTATAGAGCCAGCTATGACCCCCTACAGAACTGCTTCAACAGTCAATAAGATACCTGTTCTTGCACAGGAACAGGAAGCTTGAACACAAAGCCCAAGAGAAGGTATAAAAACCCTTCACTCTCAACTCCATGTGGTCAGCTGCATCAGAACTACAAACATGTGGTTCTTCTTCATCATTAAACCATCTTTCCAATCAGCTTCAAGCCTTCATTTTGTCTCCAGTGCCTTTCTCCCGGCTCGGAACGGAACAAGATAGATATTTCTTCCAACAGTTTAGAGCAGGGGTCTCCAACTTTGGCAACTTTAAGGCTTGTGGAACTCTGGGAGTTGAAGTCCACAAGTCTTAAAGTTGCCAAGGTTGGAGACCTCTGGTTTAGAGCAGTGTCTCTCAACCCTAGCAACTTTAAGTTGTGTGGACTTCAACTCCCAGAATTCCTCAGCCAAGATTGCCAAGGTTAAGACTATTTTACAGAATAAGTAAGGGCAGCCAGTGCTTTAAAGCAAACTAATAGATCGACTCTGAGAAGCCAAACTGGGAGATTTTTTTTTTAGAGTAGTTAAATGGACATTTTCATTTCAGCTCACAGGGAGGGGAGGGTGTCTCGCCTGCTTTCACCGCAGCCAGGGCCTTCTTATCTGCTTCCAAACGCTGAGGAATGTCCGAGTATACCTCCAGCCCCCAGCTCTGGCTCCATGCCCAGACAGGCTGAAGAAGAAGAAGCACCTCCAGCCCCCAGCCCTGGCTCCATGCCCAGGCAAACGGAGCAACTAGACCCCTCCCCCTCCCCCACAGCATGTGAGCCTGAGGAAGGTCAATTGCCAACAGCTGCAGACTGGAGAGATCCTCGCTTCCGGAGAGTAGAGAGGCGACATCAGCAAAAGGAAGGGAGGGGCAGGCCTGGATAAGTGCTGAGTCATGGAGCCACACCCCATGGCCTATATAAAGGATCTGCTTTCTGGCATTCTCTGAGTCAGGCAAAGTCTAATATATCTTGCTGAAGTCACTTTCTGGTCTTCTGCCTGCCTTGAGAACTTTGCTAGGACTTTGGCAGAGCTGCAGAGGTACGCCTGATTCGGATTTCCCTGACTCGGTCGTCAGCGGAGGAGTGGGACACGACAGAGGGGGTTTTTTTTGCTTGTTATAAGGCACCATTGCCTTTACCTCTCCTGGAAGAAACTGTGTTTGCAAACTGTCTTTCCGAACTCTTTCTCCCTACTATATTTGGGTGCATAGATCAGAGTTCACCAGTAGTGGTATTCAGCCGGTTCAGACCAGTTCGGACGAACCGATAGTGGTGACCTGTGGATAGGCTCATCCCCCCTCCGCCCCAGCGTTATGCCATCCTATTTAGCCAAGTTTTCAAAG
Organism: Ahaetulla prasina; assembly: GCF_028640845.1. NCBI lineage: Eukaryota > Metazoa > Chordata > Lepidosauria > Squamata > Colubridae > Ahaetulla > Ahaetulla prasina. The sequence goes on along the minus strand of NC_080540.1, from coordinate 294,305,526 downwards.
CTGCACACATACGTGCAAGTTGTGCACGTGAGCAAAGCGCATGCACAAAAGGCAAGCATGTGAGTGAAGCGAGCATGTGCGCACACTCTCATTTTCAGTGCGCGGCGAACCGGTAGTAGGATTATGTGAAACCCACCTCTGGAGTTCACCAGTAGCTATCCTAGAAACACCCAAATTCCTGCAACTATTCCAGAATCTCAACATACATACATATATACATACATACATACATACATACATACATACATACGGTGATACGGATGTGATGGTTCAGGGGCTAGGAGGTTGAACTTGTCAATCAAAAGATTGGCAGTTTGACGGTTCGAATCCCTAGTGCCGCATAACAGAATGAGCTCCCGTTACTTGTCCCAGCTTCTGCCAACCTAGCAATTCGAAAGCACGTAAAAAATGCAAGTAGAAAAATATGGACCACCTTTGGTGGGAAGGGAACAGCGTTCCATGTGCCTTTGGCATTGAGTCATGCCGGCCACATGACCATGGAGACGTCTTCGGACATCGCTGGCTCCTCGGCTTTGAAACGGAGATGAGCACCGCCCCCTAGAGTCGGGAACGACTAGCACGTATGTGCGAGGGGAACCTTTACCTTTACTTTATATTGTGGTGACCAAAACCAGATGCAATATTCTAAGTATTCCAGTGGAGAGAGTGTGAACGCCATGTCCCCTGTGCAATCTGCAATGGTGGTTTATCCCCATTTAGGAAGGCGCACTCTCGTGCAAAGATCTTTGATGTCTCGGCATCGGAGAGATTGCTTCCCCGTGATTTGAACGGTCCCAAGGAGAACCTTGAGAGACCATCAAAGGAGTCAACTAAACAATTTAAGCTCCGCAGACCGAGTCTCAATAGGCAGCAATTACATTTCGAAGGAAAATGTTTTACAATTGTAATTAGACATAATAGGAAGAATGTATTTTTTTTTTTTTGCCTTTATCCTTCTCCCATGGCGAGTCAATTTAATTCTTAAATACAAGAGACATAATTGATTTTAGCCCTAGATTAGTGCTGAAAATGATCTATATGCATTCTTGCTAATGGAACCAGAGAATTTGCTTTCCTTGGAGACCTCAGACCAACCCACTTCATGGTAGCATATTAAACCCTGACAGGTTAGCTAACAGAAGAAGAAAAGGGGGAGGGGGGAGAGAGAGAGAGAGGATCAAATACCCCACAGATTAACAATTTAACCGAATAATTAAAGTTGCACTCTTTCTACTTAATTATAGATTGTATACACAAACCTATTACTATTATTGTAAAGACCACAAAGGGAAAAGAGCGGGATGAGTTTGATGGTATTCGCTGAGCTGTAAACGGAAAGCTACGCCGAGGCAATTTTGACGCAAGAAATCTTTCACGGCAGAATGAGAAGGGGTTACATCGTCAGCCAACAATGCAGAAAGCGAAATGAGTGATGCAGATCAATTAGCAGTCATATCTGAGGCAGCTTTCCTTCAATCCCTAGGTTCGAAGTGAGACCGTGAAGAGAGGGATGCAGAAGACGCATCGTTCGCTCCGTTATCATAACATGTCCGGCCTTTAGTGGGAAGAGAAGAGCTCCTGATTTAACTGTGTTGGCTTCTTTTTCATCAGGCATTGCGATGAATGTCATTTTTTTCCGGATGAAATAGGAGAATGTCTGATCTTGCTTCATTTAGACTACTTTTTTCCCCCCAGGAAGACTGTCAAAGATGTCTTTGCTTAATCCAAAGATGGAGAATCATGGCTCTTTTATGACTTGTGGACTTCAACTCCCAGAATCCTTGAGTCAGAGATGATGGCTCAGGAATTCTGGGAATTGAAGTTCACAAATCATAAAGAGGTCATTGTTCCCCGCCCTTGGCTCAATCTGACCTCTGGCTTCACCTCCAACAGAATTGCTTCCATTAATTGCAGAGGTGGAATTCAGCCGGTTCGCACCAGTTCGCACGAACCGTTGGCGGAAATTTGACCAAGGTCGCCAAACTGGTAGTGACGGCTGGCTGGCCACGCCCCTGAACTGGTCCCCCATTCACCGCTCGTTCGCCCCGCCTGCCATGTTTGTCACTGCCATGTTCTTCACGCATGCGCATCCCATTGCCTTGCAAGTCCAATGGGATATGCATGCACGAACAACATGGCGGTGACAGCAGCAGCTTTTTCTGCGACCTCCGGTACTTTCTGGCAGCCTGCAGCAAAGTGGCTCTCAAAGAGGTGGCGGCTGGGAGGCTTCTTTGCCAGTTGCTTTTCAGAAGTGGCGGCTCGCTGGGGGCCGCCAAAAACTCCAGTCATCTTGCCTTCTGGATTCTGGGCCAGCCGCTGCGGAAGATAAGCAGCCCAAACAAAGAGATAGTGATGGCAGAGGAAGCAGTGCTGGGTCGGGGGCTGCTAAAGGAGGGTGTCGTGTCCCACTCCCACTCCGACGAACGAGTCAAGGAAGTCCGTAACAAACGTGGCAATGAAGCCTCTGCAGCTTGCCAAGTTCCTTCGAGGTTTATCAGGGCAGGCAGGAGTCCAAGTTGTGACTTCAGCGATAGAGTCCGATATCAGCAAACTAGATAAGACTTTGCTTGACTCAAGGTTGGAATACCAAAAGCAGATCCTTTATATAGGCTGTGGGGTGTGGCTCCATGACTCAGCATTTATCCAGGCCTGCCCCACCCTTCCTTCTGCTGGCATCGCCTCTCAAATCTCCACAAGTGAGGGTCCAATCACTCTGGATTGTCTTCAGCTGGATCTGCTGTCAGCGTCTGGGAAAGGGAGGGGTCAGAGGGAGTAAGCCCGGGTAATTAAACCACCTGGCTGGCTTCCTGCTCTGAAGGCTGAGCCAAAGGAACACACGCTGTATGAGTGAGGTTTATTGGGCTTCTCCTTTCACTCCTTGAATCCTCTCCGGGCATGGGGCCAGGGTCGGGGGCTGGAGTCATGACAGGCCTTTCATCTTCATTATCAGACTCGGAGTCTGATAAAAGGCCCGGTTGGAGACGGGAGGGGCCCGGCTGAGGATGAATCACAACAGAGGGGAAACGGGAGCGACTGGCTAATAGAGGGCGGGGGTAGATATGTGGACATTCCAGCAAAATTCCTACCTTTTCCTGTGGGTGTGGCTAGGTGTGGGGGGGGGGTCATGTGAATGAATGTGATGTCAAGTTGCCCATGCCCACTCAGTCACATGCCCCCCACCTAGCCACGCCCACCGAACCGGTAGAGACAATTTTTGAAACCCACCACTGATTAATTATGGGTATGTCTAGTTTAATGAAAAGAAGGGAAGTCAGATTCACCTAACAACCATGTGGCTAGTTCAACAACTGCAGTGATTCACTTAACAAACCTCGCAAGAAAATTCAGAAAATGGAGCAAAATTCAATTAACAAACTTCTCACTTAGCAACTGAAATTTTGGGCTCAGTGGTGGTCATAAGTTGAGGACTACCTGTATCTTCTTAAAAGTCTCCAGTGATGGAGCACCCACAACTTCTGAAGGCAAGTTGTTCCACTGATCAGTTGTCCTCACATTCAGGAAATTCCTCCTTAGTTCTAGGTTGCTTCTCCCCTTGATTAGTTTCCACCCGTTACTTCTTGTCCTGCCCTCAGGTGCTTTGGAGAATAGCTTGACCCCCTCTTCTTTCTGGCAGAGAAGGTCAACCTAGTCTCCAAAATATCTGAAGGCAGGTGTCTTACATATTGGATTCATCTCAAAATGGTAACATCCATCATCAAGGTACAACACTTAAAACACTTAATGATAGTCATAGAGTACAAATTTAACATTTAATGATACAACTCTTAATGATAGTAATAGGCTACAAATAAGCAATCAGGAAACAATCAATATCAGTATAAATCGTAAGGATACCAGCAACAACAGTCATAAGTGGAAGGTGATGGGAATGATGAGAAGATTATAATAGTAGTGCAGATTTAGTAAATAGTTTGACAGTGTTGAGGTAATTATTTGTTTATCTGAGTGATGGCCTTTGGGAAGAAACTATGCTTGTGTCTAGTTGTTGTGGTGGGCAGTGTCTATAGCGTCGTTTTGAGGGTAGGAGTTGAAACAGTTTATGTCCTGGATGTGAGGGGTCTGTAAATATTTTCACAGCCTTCTTTTTGACTGGTGCATTATACAGGTCCTCAATGGAAGGCAGGTTGGTAGCAATTATTTTTTCTGCAGTTGTAATGATCCTCTGAAGTCTGCGTCTGACTTGTTGGGTTGCAGAACCAAACCAGATAGTTATAGAGGTGCAGAGGACAAACTCAAGTGTTGATCAAAACACAAATTATGGGTCCCACCACTGGGAAACTGCAGCCACATTCAGAGCCAGAGACACATAATCCTTCAATGTTATTAAAACACCGGGTTTTAATTTCTTGTCCCGTAGCTACTCAAGTTTCAAGTCCTTATTGATCTTCCTTTATAACTGTTATCCTCCATTCAGGGAGTCAAAAGGGGAGGAAGTAGCAAAACAGACGTGAAACCCAAATCTATCCATGTCCTGGTCCGTATTTTCTCCGTAATGCCAACATATCAAGAATAATCCCTGTTTAAAATGTTTCTTTCCATTTTTGTAGTCATTGCTTTTTAACTTCAGAACAAAGGGAAGTTTCTCCATCTTCCCAAGTATTTTCAATTTGCTGAGTTCAGTCATTGTTTTGCTTTGTAATTTTGTTTTGTTTTTAAGGGACCTAATTTTTATGTATTTGCATTCTAGGGCATGCATGTTTTGGGGGCGTATATATGTTCATTTTTACAAGAAATTATCCCCAATAGAAGGGCATTTTGCATGAAAATTTTGCCTAAATAAATACATCTCTGATTGCCATTGTGTATTTGTTTTTGAGTGAGAGAGAGAGTGTGTGTGTGTTAAACTTCATCACAAATGTTTCAGCTTGTATAAGAACTGCAAAATGGGCAAATTCTCCAAATTGGAATTGTGACATTCTTCTCTGCTCGTAATTATATCATAAACTTTCTCTTTCTTTCTGTCTCTTTCTCTCTCGGTGTCTCTCTCACACACACAGAGAGAGAGATGGAGGGAGGGAGGGAGGGAGGGAGAGAAAGAGAGAGAGGGAGGGAGGGAGGGAGGAGAGAGAGATATATATCTTAATTCTACTATTTTACTTTCTGTTTCTCTCTCCCAGAGAGAGAGAGGGGGAGGGAGAGAGGGGGAGAGACAGATATTTTAATTCTACTATTTTACTTCTGTTTCTCTGTCACACAGAGGGAGGGAGGGAGGAAGAGAGAGAGAAAGAGAGAGAGAGATATCTTAATTCTACTATTTTACTTCTGTTTCTCTCTCACAGAGAGAGAGAGAGCGAGAGAGAGAGGGAGGGAGGGAGGAGAGAAAGAGAGAGATCTTAATTCTACTATTTTACTTCTGTTTCTCTGTCACACAGAGGGAGGGAGGGAGGAAGAGAGAGAGAGAGAGAGTGAGAGAGAGATCTTAACTCTACTATTTTACTTTTATTTCTTGTTTTTTCCACTTACCCGGATTTTTTTCTTCTTCTCTTCAATTGTGCCTTATCTTTGAAGACTTCCCGTCCCTCTGCTTTTCTTTGCCAGTTTCTGGAAGTGGTTTGCCACTGCCTGCTTCCTAGGGCTAAGAGAAGTTGACTGGCTCAAGGTTACCCTGCTGGCTGTTTGCCTAAGATGGGACTAGAACTCCCTGTCTCCCAGTTTCCAACCTGACTCCTTAACCTCTACACCAGGGGTGTCAAACTCAATTTCCATTGAGGGCCGCATGAGGGCTATGGTTGACCTCGGGGGAGGGGAGGTGTTGTGCCTCGCCCACCCCCCTCTCCGCAGCTGGGCCCCTCCCATCTCCTGCTATCTCAGCCAGAGACTGATAGTGAAGAAGAATGGCCTGGCATGCCTCCAGCCCCCAGCCCTGGCATCATGCCCGGACAGACTGAGCAAACAAACCTCCCTCCTATTGCATGTGTGCCTGAAGCCAGCCACGAGCCAGAATTGCTGGCAGCTGAGCAGGAAGACGAAAGGTGGGCTGATCCTCGCTTCCGGAGAATGGAGAGGCGATGTCAGCAAAAGGAAGGGAGGGGCAGGCCTGCATAAGTGCTGAGTCATGGAGCCACATCCCATGGCCTATATAAAGGGTCTGCTTTTTGGGCATTCCTTGAGTCAGGCAAAGTCTTATCTGGTTGCTGAAGTCACACTTTGGATTCCTACCTGCCCCAAGAACTCTGACAGGAATTTGGCAAAGCTGCAGAGGCTTCGTGGCCACGTTTGATACAGACTTCCCAGACCCAGCCGTCAGAGGAGGAGTGGGACACAACAGGAGGGTTGGCGGGGCTGACTGGGTGGGTGTGGCCGACTGAGTGGGCATGGCCAGCTTGACGCCACTCCACAAACTGCTGTTGTACATGTTTCCTCTTCACATTGGGTAGACCAAGCTGAAGCCACACTGGTCAGATGTTTTCTCTTCACATTAAGGTAGACTGGGCTGAAGTGATGCAGGCCTCCCCCTTATATTTTCCAGGACAGCCCCATGGGCCAGATCTGACCACATGGCCCGCGGGCCTTGAGTTGCATCCCCCTGCTCTACACCAAACCGAGTCTCAATGATGGTTTTCATCAAACTGACACAGATAGGAAATGCTTTACTCTTGCATGCATTTTATACATTCTTTGCATTTTTATACATTTTACACTTGCGTCTGTTTTATATACGTTTCCCCATATTCTTCAGACTGGGGTCAGACATTTTGAAGAAGTTTTTAAGAAGAAATTGGGAAACCACTTCTCTGAAATGAAATGAAATGAAATTGCTAAACCAATTCTTGAACGCAGCTCATCTGTCTGGAACCCGCACTGCATATCGGACATAAATACAATCAAGAGAGTCCAGAGATATTTCACAAGAAGAGTCCTCCACTCCTCTGCTCGCAATAAAATACCTTATGCCACCAGACTCCAAATTTTGGGCTTAGACAACTTAGAACTACACAGACTTCAGTCTGACCTAAGCATAGTACATAAAATTATCTACCACAATGTCCTACCTGTCAATGACTACTTCAGCTTCAACCACAACAATACACCAGCAAATAATAGATACAAACTCAAGGTAAACCGCTCCAAACTCGATTGCAGAAAATATGATTTCAGCAACAGAGTGGTCAATGCCTGGAATGCACTCCCTGACTCTGTGGTTTCTTCCCCAAACCCCCAAAACTTTAACCTTAAACTGTCTACTGTTGATCTCACCCCATTCCTAAGATGTCTGTAAGGGGGGTTTATAAGCGCACCAGCGTGCCTTCCGTCCCTGTTCTAATGTTTCCTTTTATTCATATCCATTTCATGTATTCATAATTATGTTTACACTTGTATCTGGCATAAAATACATACTTGACAAATAAAATAAATAAATAAAATGAATAAAAAAAAGGTTTAGGGCCGTGATGGCGAACCTATGGCACGCGTGCCAGAGGTTGCATGCAGACCCCTCTCTGTGGGCACACGCATGGTTGCCAGCTGCTCTTCTGGTTTCCATGCGCACCGGCCAGCTGGTCTTCGCAGGTGCCAGAACGCCAAAAAACGGCCAAAAAACAGGCCATTTTCCAGACCATTTTCAGGCCAATTTTCAAGCTGTTTCCAGGCCATTTTCAAGCCATTTTTTGGGCTGTTTCCAGGCCATTTTTAGGCCGTTTTTGGCTCAAAAAATGGTCTCAAAATCGCATGAAAACAGCCTAAAACTGGCCCGAAAATGGCCAGGAAAACAGCCCGAAAAATGGCCCAGAAGTGGCCCAAAACACAGGCATGTGTGCACCTTTGGGTTTCCGGTGCACTGGCATGTACATATGAATGAACATGCATGTACATGCACACGTGTTCCAGTTCAGGCACTTGGTCCTGAAAAGGTTCGCCATCACGGGTTTAGGGTGTCCCGCTTGAGTCAGGGGTTGGACTAGAAGACCTCCAAAGTCCCTTCTAACTCTCTTGTTCCGCTATGGTAGAAAAGCTGTTTTACAGGAAACAATATTTTCCACTTCAGACTTAACCTTCTTCCCAGCTTCGTTTCTGAAAACGAGCTGAGTTTTTGGCCTCCTGTAAAAGGCGACTTAGTTAAATCATTCACATGAAAGCCTTCCGTGATTTATTTTTGCTTTGTCCCCTGCCTGCCATCCGCTTCCCCCCCCCTCCATGGATGTGGAGAACAAACACAAGACTGGCTCACAAGTTCACCTTTCTCTAAAATCCTCGCCTGGCAAAAAAAAAAGAAGAAGAAGAAGAAGAAGAACACTTGGACCATTATTTATTGAACAACGATGCCGCAAAACAATTACATTAGCACATCCCTCCGCAGGACTGGTGTCTGAGGCATCTTATAATTATTGCAAGGCGATCACACTCTTGGGGGACAACAGCAAGAAAAATAAATGCCCTGCGTTTTTCTTGCCAAGATTGGTGGGGAAAGTGACATCCTCGATGCATAACTTAGCGCTGGAATAATGACGCTTGGCTGAGAGAGCTTCTAAATGATTCAAAGGTTGGGTTCCACTTCAGAGAAGCTGGTTTTTCTCCTTTTTATATATATATATAAAACAACGCGACAGTCTTGGAAAGCCTCTGCGATGGGCACGAAAGGGCTAAGCACTTGTTCGCCATTCCCCGTGAAGCGTTCATAAGCCTACCAGGGACTTGGTGAAGTGATGGAAGCAAGAGAAGGGGCTCTTTTGAATGACTGTTTCAAGTTTTGTTTTGTTTTGGTTTTTTTGCATTTATATCCCGCCCTTCTCCGAAGACTCAGGGCGGCTTACACTATGTCAAGCAATAGTCTTCATCCATTTGTATACTATATACAAAGTCAACTTATTGCCCCCCAACAATCTGGATCCTCATTTTACCTACCTTATAAAGGATGGAAGGCTGAGTCAACCTTGGGCCTGGTGGGACTTGAACCTGCAATATTGCAAGCAGTTGCTGTTAATAACAGGCTGCATTAGCCTGTTACGCCACCAGAGGCCCCTGGTCACAAGCTGTCGTGTCCCACTCCTCCTCTGACGGCCGGGTCTGGGAAGTCTGTATCAAGCGTGGCCATGAAGCCTCTGCAGCTTTGCCAAATTTCTGTCAGAGTTCTCAGGGCAGGCAGGAATCCAAGGTGTGACTTCAGCAACCAGATGAGACTTTGCCTGACTCAAGGAATGCCAAAAAGCAGATCCTTTATATAGGCCATGGGGTGTGGCTCCATGACTCAGCACTTATCCAGGCCTGCCCCTCCCTTCCTTTTGCTGACGTCGCCTCTCCATTCTCCGGAAGCGGGGATCTGTCCACTGTGTCTTTTCATCCTCCTGCTCAGCTGCCGGCAATTCCAGCTCGTGGCTGGCTTCGTGCTCACACGCTGTAGGAGGGAGGTTTGTTTGCTCAGTCTGTACGGGCATGGTGCCAGGGCTGGGGGCTGGAGGCATGCCAGGCCATTCTTCTTCACTATCAGTCTCTGGCTCAGATAACAGGAGATGGGAGGGGCCTGGCTGAGGAGAGGAGGGCGGGCGAGGCACAACACAAGCAGCACCTATGATTAATGTTTCTGTTTTTTGGAAGTGACAAACAAGAATGTGGAGCCTGAAAAAAAAATCAGATCAGACTAACTTAAGGGTTAGGGTTGGGGTTAGAGTTAGAGTTAGAGTTAGGGTTACGGTTAGGGTTAAGCGCTAGGATTCAGGTTGAGGTTGGGGTTGGAGTCAGGGTTAGGGTTAGAGTAGAGTGAGGGATAGAGGTGGGCTTAAGGATAAGGGTAGGAGTAGGGGTTAGGGTTAGGGTTAGAGTTAGGGTTAGTTTAGGATTCGGGTTGAGGTTGGGGTTGGAGTCAGGGTTAGGGTAGGGATAGAAGTGGGCTTAAGGGTAAGGGTAGGAGTAGGGGTAGGGGTAAGGTTAGGGGTAGGATGGGGTAGGTTAGGGGTAGAATTGGGTGAGGTAGATTCAGGCTAGGATTGGGGTAGGGGTAAGATTAGGATTAGAGTTAGAGTTAGAGATAAAGATAGGGATGTGGTAGATTTAGTGACACAATTAGGGTTAGGGTTGGGGTTAGGATTAGGGTTGGGTTTGGGGGTTGGGTTAGGGTTGGGTTAGGTATAAAGGTGGGCTTAGGGGTAATAGTAGGAGTAGGGGTAGGGATAAGGTTAGGGGTGGGGTAGGGGTAGAATTGGGGAAGGAGTAGATGCAGGTTAGGATTAGATGTAGGGGTAGGAGTAGGGTTAGAATTAGGGTAAGGATAGGGATGTGATAGATTTAGTGTTAAGGGTTAGGGTTGGGATTAGGGAAGGAGTAGGGTAGGAGTAGGGGTAGGAGTAAGGTTAGGGGTACGGTAGGGGTAGAATTAGGGGTAGGGGTAGGAGTAGGGTTAGAGTTAGGGTAAGGATAGGGATGTGAGATTTAGTGTTAAGGGTTAGGGTTAGGGTTAGGGAAGGAGTAGGGTAGGGGTAGGGGTAAGGGGTAATGTTAGGGGTAGGATAGGGGTAGAATTAGGGGTAGGGGTAGAAGTAGGGTTAGAGATAGGGTTAAGGATAGGGATGTGGTAGATTTAGTGACACAGGGCAGGGATAGGGATAGAATTAGGGTTGAACTATAATAATCTGAAAATTCATTATAACGTGGGAAACACACCCCTTGAATATTCAATTAGTCATTTAACAGATTCATGCTAAGAATATTATGGGACAATATGAAATATTGCTTTACATATGTAATTATGGGGCATGGTTGCTAGATGCTTGATGATTCAAATTATGCCACCCAATGAGAGAACACATTCCACACACAATAGGTTTGAACTGTACATGAAGTGATTTTTTTCTTCCTTTTAAATGTGCCTTCTCACATTGTACCTGTTTGCAAACATCTTTTTGGTTTAAGGATGTCGCTATCAATCTATCACCCTCTGAGCCATAGATCCACCCCCACCAACCCAGCTGCCTGAGCTCTATGCCCAAAGCTCTATTTAGGCCCGTTTTTGAGGCCATGCACATGCGCGGAAGGCCGGGCATATACACACATGCACATTTGCAAACCAGTAGGGAAAGTAAGTGAATACCACCCCTGCTCTTAACTATACATCATTTAATCCACAGTCATCAACGTTGACACCCATCCACCAGTTTTTAGTATTACTAAAAACAATCCTTGGAAACAGCCATCAGATCTGAATGCTCTACATGCTGTTTCTGTAAAACTCTGCAAACGTTCTGCCTGCAAAACAGAAGTGGGGACTTCCGAGAGACCATGCAGCCAGATGAAATTCCTGATATTGAATGTTATTCTAGTTTAGCGATATTTAACACTGCCTCCCTCCGAGGAGTGAAGTGTTCTGACTTCCTTTAATAGAGAGGCAGATTATAGCTCTCGGGTCCCTGCTTCTCTCTCATAATTAAATTCTAGCAGTTAATCTAAGGACATTATCTTGTCACAGAAAGCCAGACGTAGCTAGGTAAATAGATTGGGGGCTGGGGGATGTAATTATTAATCTGCTTTTTTTTCCCCCTTTAAGCTGAAGTAATGAAGTTCTAAAGAGAAACTAACAGTGTCCAGTGGCATGCTTCGAAACCTAAAGCGATTTACAGGAATTGATCACTAACTGATTATGGAAAGATTCACCGAGTAAAGGATAAGAATAGAATAGAATTGAATAGAATTTTTTATTAAGTGTGATTGGACACACAAGGAATTTGTCTTTGGTGCATATGCTCTCAGTGTACATAAAAGAAACTAATAGAATAGAATAGAATAGAATAGAATAGAATAGAATAGAATGGAATGGAATGGAATGGAATGGAATGGAATGGAATGGAATGGAATGGAATGGAATAGAATAGAATTTTTCTTGGCCAAGTGTGATTGGACACACAAGGAATTTGTCTTTGGTGCATATGCTCTCAGTGTACATAAAAGAAAATAGAATAGAATAGAATAGAATAGAATAGAATAGAATAGAATAGAATAGAATAGAATAGAATAGAATAGAATAGAATAGAATTTTTCTTGGCCAAGTGTGATTGGACACACAAGAAATTTGTCTTTGGTGCATATGCTCTCAGTGTACATAAAAGATACGTTCATCAAGAATCATAAGGTACAACACTTAATGATAGTTATAGGGTTTATAAATCATAAGGATACAAGCAACAAAGTTACAGTCATACAGTCATATAGTCATAAGATGGATGATGGGAATGATGAGAAGATTAATAGTAGTCCAGATTTAGTAAATAGTTTGATTATTGAAGGAATTATTTGTTTAGCAGAGTGATGGCGTTTGGGGAAAAATTGTTCTTGTGTCTAGTTGTTCTGGTGTGCAGTGTTCTATAGCCTTGTTCTGAGGGTAGGAGTAAGTCAATCTAACTACTTTCTAAAATAAGAAGATACAAATGGGCTTTTGGGTCAGATTAACAACCATGTTCTTGTGTCTAGTTGTTCTGGTGTGCAGTGCTCTGTAACGTCATTTTGAGGGTAGGAGTTGAAATAAAACGTCAGATTGCATTGGGTCACCCAACAATGATGAACCTGGGATGAATATGGAAAAGCAAGGACATCAGCCTGCCAACCAATTGTACTGCGCTCTACTATGCTCCCCTTAGCTACCTATGGTTGTGAAAGTTGGATCTTTAAAAAGCAAGACAGGAAGAAAATCAATTCCTTTGAGCTCTGGTGTTGGAGAAGGTTCCTGTGTCTTCCTTGAACAGCAAAGATGGATTAAGAAGAAAGTACCGGAGCGCATAGCACCAGACATGTCACTGGAAGGAAAAATCACCAAATAAACATCTCACTTATTTTGGCCATGTGATGGGGGGAATTAACTGGAGAAAGCCATTATGTTGGGAAGAATTAGAGGTATTATTATTATTTTTATTATTATTATTATAATTAATTAATTAATTAATTAAATTTCTATACCGCCCTTCTCCCGAAGGACTCAGGGCAGTTTACAGCCAGCATAAAACAATATTTATAAATACAATTAAAAGGCAATATAAAAATCTAATTCAAATTGGCTAGCACCTATTAAAATTATTCAAAGAACAATGATAAAACCCCACTTAAAACAGTAGTACATTAGGCCAACCCTGTGCGATGAAATAAAAAAGTCTTGAGCTCGCGTCGGAAGGTCCGGAGGTCGGGAAGTGATCATAACCCCAGAGGAAGCTCATTCCAGAGGGTAGGTGCCCCCACAGAGAAGGGCCTCCCCCTGGGGGTCGCCAGCCGGCATTGTTTGGCTGACGGCACCCTGAGGAGACCCTCTCTGTGGGAGCGCACAGGTCGGTGGGAGGCTATCGGTGGCAGCAGGAGGTCCCATAAATAGCCCGGTCCTGTGCCATGGAGCGCTTTAAAGGTGGTAACCAATACCTTGAATTGCACCCGGAAGACCACTGGCAACCAGTGCAGCTTACGCAGGAGGGGTGTTATATGGGAGCCACGAGTAGCTCCCTCTATCACCCGCGCAGCTGCATTCTGGACCAGTTGGAGCCTCCGGGTACCCTTCAAGGGGAGCCCCAGGTAGAGAGCGTTACAGTAGTCCAGGCAGGAAGTGACGAGGGCATGAGTGAACGTGCATAAGGAATCCCGGCCTATGAAGGGGCGCAACTGGCGTATCAGGCGCACCTGATAAAAAGCTCCCCTGGCGACGGCTGTCATGTGTTCTTCTAACGACAGCTGAGCATCCAGGAGAACGCCCAAGTTGCGGACCCTCTCCATAGGGGCCAATTCCATCGGCTCCAACGGTCAGCGATGGAACCAGCTGACTGTACCGGGACGCCGGCATCCACAGCCACTCAGTCTTGGAGGGATTGAGTTGGAGCCTGTTTCTCCCCATCCAAACCCGCACGGCCTCCAGACACTGGGAACATCACGTCAACAGCCTCGTTGGGGTGGTCAGGGGTGGAAAGGTACAGCTGAGTATCATCAGCGTACTGATGATATTACACCCCAAAGTAAAAGGAAAATGTAAAAGGAAACCAGGCCGGGTTACTTACGGGACCGCCTGCTGCTACCGAATACCTCTCACCGACCCGTGCGCTCTCACAGAGAGGGACTCCTCAGGGTGCCATCGGCGCGACAGTGTCGTCTGGCGACGCCCAGGGGAAGGGCCTTCTCTGTGGGGGCTCCCGCCCTCTGGAACGAACTCCCCCCAGGACTTCGTCAACTTCCGGACCTCCGAACCTTTCGCCGCGAGCTTAAAACTCACTTATTCACCTGCGCTGGACTGGGTTAGTTTTTTTAAGTTTATGGGTTTTTAATGGGTTTTATTTCTAAATTTTAATTCTGGCCAATTTAATAAGTTTTTTAATTGTATTTTAATTGTATTTATAGTGTATTATGTATTTTTACTTGGCTGTGAACTGCCCTGAGTCCTTCGGGAGAAGGGCGGTATACAAATTTAAATAATAAATAAATAAATAAATAAAAGTGGTATTCAGCTGATTCGGACCAGTTCGCCTGAACTAGTAGTGGAAATCCCGCCCACACGACCTGGCTCTATGCTATCCTATCTAGGCACTTTTTTAGCTGTGCACATGTGTGGAAGCCTCACGCATGAGCAAAGCGCATGCACAAAAGGCCGTATACATGCATGGATGCGTGCGGTCACATTTGCAAACCAATAGGGAAAGTAAGTGAATACCACCCCTGAAACCAAGCCACTGTTGTGGTCCGCCAGCAGCCTGTGGAGCTGGCAAAGGAGTCAGACAGCAATGAGGCTGAGGAAGAGTGTGGGCCAGTCCTGGAGGCTGGGGAAAGCCCAGATTAGGGCTCTGCGTTGGAGGCTGAGATGGGGCCAGAGCCAGTGGGGTGCGGACTCCAGTGCCTCCAGAGGCTGACAGTAGTGAGGCAGAGGAACAGGAGGAGCCTGTTCCTAATGCATGCATGAGAAGAGCTGCCAGAAGACAAGAGCAGCTCCAGCAAAGAGGACAACTCAGGAGTAGGGCCAAGAGATGACTGGCCCCTCCCATAAGGCTTAAAAGACCAGCAATGGCATTTGGGCTTTGCCAGAAAATAACATTGGTAGATTCATCTTCTTGCATTTATTTTTATATCAGTGTCTTCTGAACATTTGCCAAGAAAGGCCTTTGGCAGTTTGCCTAATTGGACCAAGGTTGGTGTTAGGACTGAGGAATTTGTGTTGGGAGGAATTTGCTTTAATTTAGTTGAACTACGCTGAGAATAAGTTAATTCTCAGCTGTTCGAATAAAGTTTGTTTGTTTTTACACTGACTGAGTTTCCTACTACCTACTGGGGCCTGGTACAACAACCACCAAAGAACATGGTTGATGGACATCAACAAAGCTGACACCAGCCAGGGCTTAGAACAACTCAAAGAAACAGTGCAATATTGGAAGATGTTTTGACAGACCTGGCCCATAGAATCGCCAACGTTCACCACCAACATGACTGGATAACATCATCATTATAAACAGTAACATTTGAATCACGCTCTCCCAACTGGTCTCCCCAGCCAAGGACTCTTGGCTGGGGAGTCATCCAAGTTAATTGCCAAGTCTTTTGGTAATAAAATTTACAGATTATAAAATTTAGTGCTCTTAATATTCTAGAATAAGTGGGCCCGTAGGAAAAGCACCTATTTGTTTGGAAAAGTTATTTTCCAAAGGAGAAGGTATATATGGAGGTGGAGGAGGTGGGTGGAGGAGGAGGAGGAGGAGGAGGAGGAGGAGGAGGAGGAGGAGGAGGAGGAGGAGGAGAAAGGGGAGGAAGTGGAAAGTGGGGAGGAGGAGGGAGAGGAGGAGGAGGAAGAAGAGGAGGAGGAGAAAGGGTGGGGGAGGAGGGGAGGATGTTTATGATGAAATTGAAAAGATGATATTAAATATTTGATATTAAAAGTAATGTGTTGGGGATTCCGACTACAGACTCACAAACTGGAAAGCTATATAATGAAAAAGTGTCTCTTGAGTAGATTTTTATGCTATCAAAGTTTTCCTTGTACAGGTAACATGTTCTCATTAAACTCTGTCTGGGAATTGTGCAGCAAGTGTCCCAATGAATCAGAGACACTGACACAAACTTGTAGTTTTCTATAAATAAATATATTTTATATTTATATGTACAGCAGACAAGATACTATTCCCTTCCCTTCCCTTCCCTTCCTTCCTCCCTCCCTTCTCTTCCTTCCTTCCTTCCCTTCCCTCCTCCCTTCCTTCCCTTCCTTCCTTCCTTCCTTCCTTCCCTTCCTTCCCTTCCTTCCTTCCCTTCCTTCCTTCCTTCCTTCCCTTTCCTCTCTCTTCTCTATCCTCCTTCCTCCTCCCTCCTTCCCTTCCTTCCTTCCTTCCTTCCTTCCTTCCCTTCCTTCCCTTCCTTCCTTCCTTCCCTTCCCTTCCCTTCCCTTCCCTTCCCTTTCCTCTCTCTTCTCTATCCTCCCTTCCTCCCTCCCTCCCTTCCTTCCTGTTACTTTCACTGGGAATGAACTAAGGTTTTACAAAGCCAATTATAAAAATTTATTTAAGAGCATTTTGTTCTATGAAACATTGCATCCAATTAATATCAATTAGCTCCTATTAAATTTAATAGCAGCTGAGTTATTGAATTTAATTCAATTTCAATACATTTCAATTATGTCCATTGCTAATTATTAATTCTAGTCCCTATCAATTATCCTTAATTAATTTCATTTACTCACAATGCATATTCAGGTAATTCTCCTTTACTGCCAATTGCTTGCTATTAATTTCAGCCAGCATCTGTGACCGAGAATGAGCTTCCAAAGAAATAAATGAGCCTCTCACGGTATGGATTTGTGATATTACCGAAAACTCTCTTACCTACCTTAATTTTCTCCTGGTTTCCTGATCAGCTTCAACTCAAGATTATTACCCTCCGTAGATGCAGTGCACACATGATAAGCTTTTTCCTTTGGGGTTGAAATTTCAGTCCTATATTTCAGACAATATGTTTTATCCCTGAGGGTTTAAAAGCAATCCACCACAATTTTTTATGGAAGAGGACTTGAAAGTTTGATCAAAGTGGGCACTGATGGAAGCGCCCAACTTCAGTTTTATCCCAGCCAACGACTCGTACTCTTTTCAAATTTTTATTTATATTTCTTTATCGTTGTCATTTACGTTGCCGTATACTAGGGAGAGAATACAGAAAAATTATGAGCAGCTCTCTCCTACCAATGTATGCCAACCTTTCTCGTTTATCAGCTGGAAGACTTAAATCCCAAAAGCTCCCATTGGCACTTGATTAAACATGTCACCTGCCAAAGGCTAACATTGTTCTCGGCACATTGGCTATAACAGAGTAACAGTACGAAGCATTGGAAGGGACCTTGGAGGTCTTCTAATCCAACCCCCTGCATCACATCTGCCCAACGATTTTAACATCGGTTCCAGAGGTACTCGAGTGATCACATTTTGGTCAGGTTATCAACATTTCAGGCACTCGGAAAATAGCCTGCATTTAAGGCTGTTTGCAGAATCCTGTGGCCACCATGGAGTTGCCGGGAAAAGCGAGGATGGATCATAAATCCATCCTTTGATCAGTGCCGTCGTGACTTCGAACGGTCACTAAATGAAAGGTTGTAAGTTGAGAACCACCTATAAAAACACAGCTATGGCTACACTGATCCTAGGTTAGGGAATGCATTGTTTTTAACAAATAGTTAGTTATTCATTACTTATTTAGTAAATAGTATAGTTAGGAAGGAGGGACGCGGTGGCTCAGGGGCTAGGACGTTGAGCTTGTTGATCGAAAGGTCGGCGGTTCGAATCCCTAGTGCTGCTGTGTAACGGGGTGAGCTCCCGTTACTTGTCCTAGCTTATGCCAACCTAGCAGTTTCGAAAGCACGTAAAAATGCAAGTAGAAAAAATAGGGACCACCTTTGGTGGGAAGGTAACAGGTTCCATGTGCCTTTGGCGTTGAATCATGCCGGCCACATGACCACGGAGACGTCTTTGGACAGCGCTGGCTCTTCGGCTTTGAAATGGAGATGAGCACCGCCCCCTAGAGTCGGGAACGACTAGCACGTATGTGCGAAGAGAACCTTTACCTCATAGTTAGGAAATGTGTTATGAACACAGCAGCTGGGATTTAGAACATAGAATAATAGAGTTGGAAGGGACCTCAGAGGTCTTCTAGTCCAACCCACTGTTTGAGCAGGAGACCCAATACTATTTTCAGACAAACGGTTGTCCGGTCTCTTTTTGAGAACCGCCAGTGATGGAGCACCCACAACTTCTGAAGGCAACCTATTCCTTTGATTGATTTCCCTCACCATTAGGAAATGTCTCCTTAGTTCTAGGTTACTTTTGTCCTTGGTTAGTTTCCAACCGTTGTTTCTTGTCTTGCCTTTTTCGTACTTTGGAACAGGGCTCTCCAACCTTGGCAACTTTAAGACTTGTGGACTTCAACTCCCAGAGTTCTGGGAGTTGAAGTCCACAAGTCTTAAAGTTGCCAAGGTTGGAGACCCCTGCTTTGGAAAATAGGGGGGGGGTCAAACTGTTTTTAAAAGTTGAGAGCAATCAACCAACGGAATAGCTTGCCTTCAGAAGTTGTGGTGCTCCATCACCAGAGGCTTTCAAAAAGAGACCGGACAACTATTTGTCTGAAAATGGCATAGGGTCTCCTTGTTGTGCCTCGCCCGCCCCCCTCTCCACAGCCGGGCCCCTCCCATCTCCTGTTATCTGAGCCAGAGACTGATAGTGAAGAAGAATGGCCTGGCATGCCTCCAACCCCCAGCCCTGGCACCTTGCCCGGACATTCTGA
This sequence comes from Ahaetulla prasina, assembly GCF_028640845.1. Taxonomy (NCBI): domain Eukaryota; kingdom Metazoa; phylum Chordata; class Lepidosauria; order Squamata; family Colubridae; genus Ahaetulla; species Ahaetulla prasina. Next base: position 294,286,812 of record NC_080540.1, on the reverse strand, counting down.
GCAAACCAACCTCCCCCCCCCCCACAGCGTGTGAGCAAGAAGCCCGCCACGAGCTAGAATTGCCGGCAGCTGACAAAACGTGGACAGATCCCCGCTTCCGGAGAATGGAGAGGCGACGTCAGCAAAAGGAAGGGAGGGGCAGGCCTGGATAAGTGCTGAGTCATGGAGCCACACCCCATGGCCTATATAAAGGATCTGCTTTCTGGCATTCCTTGAGTCAGGCAAAGTCTCATCTGGTTGCTGAAGTCACACCTTTGATTCCTGCCTGCCCTGAGAACTCTGACGAATTTGGCAAAGCTGCAGAGGCTTCGTGGCCACGCTTGATACAGACTTCCCAGACCCAGCCGTCAGAGGAGGAGTGGGACACGACACTCCTGCTCAAGCAGGGGGTTGTCCTGGAAGACCTCCGAAGTCCCTTCCAACTCTATTATTCCATGTTCTGCGTTCTAAACCCCAACTGCTGTGTTCATTAATTCACTTTCTCCTCAAACTCACCACATTGTAGCTTAACTTGATAGCCTCATTTCCAGCCCACTGCGCTAAAGTTGCTTTGCTGCAAAACAGGGAACTGCTAAGTGCCCAACTTATTATATGTCTAATGTTCTAACTGAATCCGTTTTCACTAGCAGTTATGGAATCTGGTAGTTGAATTCCTTCTCAAGAGAAAACCCCTAAACACAAATAAATTAGAAAACTTACTCAGCTCCCACTATTAATTACACAGGGTTGTTTTTTTCCCTCCAATTCAGGGCGAGATTCAACCATATTCCCTCTCAAGTTAAAAGTACGTTTTAATCTGATGAACTATTTATGTAGACCAGGTTTTTAACTCAGCTAAGATTTTGGTCGGAATATATATTAAGCTTTCCAAATCCGCTCTTAATCCTGAATAGGATCCAACAGGATTCCAGATAATCACCGTGTTTTTCCAAGGTTTTAACGTCCCCAGCTTGGAGATCAGCCCTCGCTCTGGTAAACCGGCTTATCAAACTAACATTCCTTTCAGAAGTTCAGCAGATGAACTCTTGGCCTTGATCCTTGGCCAAAAGGCTACAGTATTAAAACGTGACTTCCAAAATTTCATTGACAGAATAGAAAATCAATGTCATCCTACCTTTGTATTTTATGACTTTGTCAAACATGTACAAGATAGCAGATATAAATATAAACATGGATATGAACAAAAGAAATGACTACAAATAAATGGGGATGGTAGGAAAGGGACGATTGGCATGCTGGTGCGCTTATGCACGCTCCCCTTTACGGACCCCTTAGGAATGTGGTGAGGTCCAGGGTAGACAGTTTAAGGTTGAAGCTGTGAGGGTTTAAGGCTGTAACAACAGACTCAGGTAGACCATTCCAGGCATTGACCACTCTATTGCCGAAGTCCTATTTTCTGCAATCGAATTGGAAGCGGGTTACCTTGAGTTTGTACCAATTGTTTGCCCGTGTATTATTGTGGTTGAAGCTGAAGAAGTCGTTGACAGGTAAGACATTGTAGCAGATAATTTTGTGTACTGTGCTAAGATCGTACCGCAGGGGGCACAGTTCCAGATTGTCCAAGCCCAAAATTTCAAGCCTGGCGGAATAAGGGATTCTATTGTGAGTAGAGGTTGTGGAGGACTCTTCTTGTGAAGTACCTCTGGACCCGCTCAGTCGTATTAATGTCCAATATACAGTGTGGTTTCCAGGCAGATGAGCTGTATTCAAGAATTGGTCTGGCAAAGGTTTTGTATGCAGTAGTTAGCAATACAATGTTACTGGAGAAGAAGCTTTGCAAAATTAGGTTTACAACTCCTAATGCCTTTTTGGCGGTGCTGTTGCAGTGGGTTCTGGGGCTTAGATCATTTGAGATGAGTACTCCTAGGTCCTTGACAGAGTGGAGGTCATCTACAAGGTTGTTTCCATCCAATACATACATGTACATGGACCCCATCTTTGGAAACTCAAAAAGGACGCTGGTTACGAAAACAATAAATGTAAGCATTTATTGTCCGACAACTTTTTGAGGAAAGAAAAATAAAGCACCACCAAATCGTTGCAAAAGGATTAGATTCAGATTCAGAATACAGCTGGAAAGGACCTTGGAGGTCTTCTAGTCCACCCCTCTACTCAAGCAGGAGACGCTATGCCGCGGGATGGACTGTTATGATTTTGGTTTTAAAATGAAAGAAGAACATTATTTTAATAAGGAAGGTGTGTAGCCAGACAAATATGGATGCTTTTCGTTTAACAAAGACGATTTTGATGACAACATTTGCAGTTGATTTGCCATTCTTAAAAAAAAGAAAAGAAATCAATCAGAATACAGCTGGAAGGGACCTTGGAGGTCTTCTAGTCCACCCCTCTGCTCAAACAGGAGGCCCTACCATTTCAGACAAGGGGCTGTCCAGTCTCCTCTTTAAAAACTCCAGTGATGAAGCACCCACAACTTCTGAAGGCAAGGTCTTCCACTGGTTCATTGTCCTCACTGTTAGGTTTCTCCTCAATTGCAGGTTGCTTCTCTTCTTGATTAATTTCCAACCATTGTTTCTTGTCCTGCCTTCTGGTGCTTTGGAAAGTAAATTGACCCCATCCTCTTCCACAGAGAAGTGGGAGTCAAGCTATTCTCCAAAGCACCTGAGGGCAGGACAAGAAGCAATGGGTGGAAACTAATCAAGGAGAGAAGCAACTTAGAACTAAGGAGAAATTTCCTGACCGTGAGAACAATTAATCAGTGGAACAACTTGCCTGCAGAAGTTGTGAATGCTCCAACACTGGAAGTTTTTAAGAAGATGTTGGATAACCATTTGTCTGAAGTGGTGTAGGACTTTCTGCTTAAGCAGAGGGTTGGACTAGAAGACCTCCAAGGTCCCTTCCAACTCTGTTATTCTATTCTATTCTTTGTGGCAGCCTGTTGTGCCTCGCTTGCCCCCACCCCCACCCCGCCGCAGCCGGGCCCCTCTCATCTCCTGCTGTCTCAGCCAGAGACTGATAGTGCAGAAGAATGTCCTGGCATGCCTCCAGCCCCCAGCCCTGGCACCATGCCCGGACAAACAGAGCAAACAAACCTCCCTCCGATAGCATGTGCGCCTGAAGCCAGCCATGAGCTGGGATTACCGGCAGCTGGGGACGAAACGATGCAATGGATAGATCCACGCTTCCAGAGAATGGAGAGCAAAAGGAAGGGAGGGGCAGGCCTGGATAAGTGTTGAGTCATGGAGCCACACCCCATGGCCTATATAAAGGATCTGCTTTCTGGCATTCTTTGAATCAGGCAAAGTCTAACTTGGATTGCTGAAGTCACATCCTGGTCTTCTGCCTGCCCTGAGAACTCTGACAGAACTTTGGCAAAGCTGCAGAGGCTTCGCAGCCTCACTTGATACGGACTTCCCTGACCCAGCCGTCAGAGGAGGAGTGGGACACGACATCGCCTCTCAAATACTGGAATACTGCTATCATGTCACTCCGTAGTCCTTCTTTTCTCCAGACTAGCCATACCCAAATCCTGCAACCGTTAACATTAAATTAACATGGGGGGCGGGGGTGGGGAAAGCATAATAATAAATAATAATAATAATAATTTAATTTTTATACCGTCCTTCTCCCGAAGGACTCAGACTTAACAGGCAGATAAAATAATACAATACATTACAATAAAAACACTATTTAAAAAACTTATTCAATATAGCCTAAATTTAAAATACAATACAAAATGTAAAATAAACCCCAATATAATCCATGTTTAAAAAACCCTATTTAAACCAGTCCTGCTCGGAAGAATAGATATGTCTTAAGCTCGCAGCGAAAGGTCCGGAGGTCAGGAAGTTGTCGAAGTCCTGGGGGAAGCTCATTCCAGAGGGTAGGTGCCCCCACCGAGAAGGCTCGCCCCCTGGGGGTCACCAGCCAACTGTTTGGCTGACGGCACCCTGAGAAGACCCTCTCTATGGGAGCGTACCGGTCGGTGGGAGGCATGTGGTAATCTCTGCAGAGAAAAAAAAATCACGTTTAAAATGAACTTGGAGAATTCTAGGACGTCTGCGGAACTTCAACATTCACGCTGAAATTGTTCTAGCAAGGTCAGACTCTGGGTTTTATAACAGCCATGTGACGCTCTCAAGCTGCCAAAACAACCTCTGGACATGGCAGCACAGACCTTCTACGGAGACTTGAGGGGGCAGACTGGACACGGGAAGGAAGGAATTACCCCTTTGCAGCCAGTCCTCGACATACGGCCAGCATTGAACCTAGGTCGCAGCGGTCCTTAAGCGAGGCACCCCTTCAATACTGGCTGTCCCATTGTGGTTGTACGCAAAGTATGGGGTGGCTCAGAAGCTAGGGGAGTCCCTGGGATGCTGAACGGATTGTCATAAGTCAAGGATTATCTGCATAGCATAGTAAATTTGATCACATGGAGTTCTTCAGCTGCTGGAGCATTGAGGGATGTATAACATCAAGCATACACCAAACCCACTTCTTCAGTTCTACAGAGGAATTGTTGAGTCCGTCATTTGCACCTCTATAACCGTCTGGTTCGGTTCTGCAACCCAACAAGACAGACACAGACTTCAGAGGATAATTAGAACTGCAGAAAAAATAATTGCTACCAACCTGCCTTCCATTGAGGACCTGTATACTGCACGAATCAAGAAGAGGGCCGTGAAAATATTTACAGATTTACAGATCCCTCACATCTCTTCACTCAAGTGTCCTCACTATTAATACCTCATTTGAATGGTTTTTGCTCTTGCCATAATTTTATCTCTTGTGCTTTAAAAATTTGTTGTTCACTTACTAATTTGTGTCTGACTCTTTGCAACCCTGTGAACCATAGCACTCTGGGGCCGCTTGTTCTCCACTGTCTCCCAGACGCCCAAATTTCATTTTAATGTATGCTGGTTAGTGTAAATTTATTCTATTCTATTCTATTCTATTCTATTCTATTCTATTCTATTCTATTCTATTCTATTCTATTCTATTCCATATTCCATATTCCATATTCCATATTCCATATTCCATATTCTATTCTATTCTATTCTATTCTATTCTATTCTATTCTATTCTATTCTATTCTATTCTATTCATATTCCATATTCCATATTCTATTCTATTCATGTTCCATGTTCTGTTCTGTTCTATTCTATTCTATTCTATTCTATTCTATTCTATTCTATTCTATTCTATTCATATTCCATATTCTATTCTATTCATGTTCCGTTCTGTTCCGTTCCGTTCTGTTCCGTTCTATTCTATTCTATTCTATTCTACTCTACTTTATTCTTCCATTCTATTCTTCTCTTCTCTTCTCTTCTCTTCTCTTCTCTTCTCTTCTCTTCTCTTCTCTTCTCTTCTCTTCTCTTCTCTTCTCTTCTCTTCTCTTCTCTTCTCCTCTCCTCTCCTCTCTCCTCTCCTCTCCTCTCCTCTCCTCTCTACTCTCCTCTGCTCTGCTCTGCTCCCCTACTCTACTCTTCTCTACTCTAAATTCATGCTCATTGTGTTGATGACACTATCTAGTTATCTCCTCCTTTGCCTTCTCCTTTTGCCTTCCATCTTTTCCAGCATCCAAGAAGTCAGCTGAGGCGCGTGATCGTCGGAGCCTTTTTTTTACCTTTTAAAAGCATTTTTTTACTACCTGTTCACCTGAATAGGTAGTTAAAAAATGTATTTAAAAAAGTTTTTAAAAAAAGGCTCCGACAATCACAGCTGTGGCGTGCAATCGTCAGAACCTTTTTTTTAACTTTATAAAAGCATTTTTACTACCTATTCAGGCAAATAGGTAGTTTAAAAAGTGCTTTAAAAAGTAAAAAAAAAAGGCTCCGATGATCGCGCGCCACAGCTGTGATCGTCGGAGCCTTTTTTTTTACTTTTTTAAATGCATTTTTTTTACTACTGGTTCCAGACACTAAAAAAAATGTCTAGAAAGTTTTTTAAAAAAAGTTCCAGCGATTGCACGTCACTCAGCTAATCGTCGGAACTCTTTTTTTTTTTTTTTTTACATTTTTTACTACCAGTTTGGCAAACCAGTAGCTTTTTTTTAGTACCGGTTCGGGAGAAACCGGACCGAACCGGTAGCATTTCACTCCTGCTTCAGCACCCAACAAGCCCTGGACTCATCCTGAGAGCTGGTGCACACAAAACCTATGTTCTTCCGCTGGCATTTCTACCTCCAGACTGGCAGGAAACGATAAACTTCATCTTTTCTCCTTTGGGTGGCTTGTGCTGACTATGTCTTGGTTTGGAGAAGGGTGTGTGTGTGAGAGAGAGAGAGAGAGACTCCCTCCCTATATCTGTTTATCTTGCAGGAATTTTTTCCACCCTGTATTTGGGCTGAAATGCTCCTACATTGCCTCTGGCAGTGAAAGCCAGGCTCAAGCAAATTACACCTTGGCTTCAGTCGATTCCTGTATCGGTTACACTCAACAATTCTACTTTGGCAAAAAAAAAAAAACTTGGCACTGTCCCACCCATCATGTAGCTCAGCTTACATAAAATAAAGAGTCCTGTTCTCTTCATATGGGCCGGATTAAAATGGACTGGGGAGGGGCTGGGGGAGAGAGAGAGAGAGAGAGAGACCAAGGAGCCCTGCTCTGAGATGAAACCTGGATTTCATTACAGCACTGTCTCTTTCGTTCTCCGCCCAACCCAAATGACACATACATGGTGGTATGTGAGCAGAAGGGAAGAAGGTCAGAGTCTGGGAGGGAGGGAGGGAGGGGGTAGAGAGTTGGACCAGAAGACCTCCAAGGTCCCTTACAACTCTTCTGTTATTCTGTTGTTATTCTGTGATTAGAAGGGAGGGAGGGAGGAAAAGAAGGAAGGAAAGAAGGAAGGAAGGAAGGAAGGAAGGAAGGAAGGAAGGAAGGAAGGAAGGAAGGAAGGATGACCAAAGGAAGGAGGAGAAGAGAAAGAAATGAGGGAGGGAGGGAGGGAGGGAAGGAAGGAAGGAAGGAAGGAAGGAAGGAAGGAAGGAAGGAAGGAAGGAAGGAAGACCAAAGGAGGGAGGGGAAGAGAAAGAAATGAGGGAGGGAGGGAGGGAGGGAGGGAGGGGGCAGGGAGTTGGACTAGAAGACCTTCAAGGTCCCTTACAACTCTTCTGTTATTCTGTTGTTATTCTGTGATTACAAGGGAGGGAGGGAGGGAAGGAAGGAAGGAAGGAAGGAAGACCAAAAGAGGGAGGGGGAAAAAAGAAATGAGGAGGAGGAAGGAAGGAAGAAGGAAAAAGAAAAGAAGGAAGACCAAAGGAGGGAGGGGGGAGAAAGAAATGAGGGAGGGAGGGAGGGAGGGAGGGAAGGAAGGAAAGAAGGGAGGGAGGGAGGGAGGGAGGGAGGGAGGGAGGGAGGGAGGAAGGAAGGAAGGAAGGAAGGAAGGAAGGAAGGAAGGAAGGAAGGAAGGAAGGAAGGAAGGAAGAAGGGAAGGGAAAGACCCCCTTACCCGCATCTCACTCCTATCATCTTTTCTCCCCCCATTAAAAAAAACTAGATTTCTGCAAATAGCATTTCCAGGCATCCTGGTCCCTTTAAAAAGTTCTAAGAATATTTACCAGATGGGAATCCTAACTGTGCCCAACATAAGTGAATCTTCCAGGTAGCCTGTCTTCTCCAAGGAAAATGCCTGCCAAAATGAAAATGTCCTGCACAGTGGTGGGTTTCAAAAAAACATTACTACCAGTTCTGTGGGTGTGGCTTGTTGGGCATGGCATGACTTGGTGGGCGTGGCTTGGTAGGCATGGCTTGGTGGGCATGGCAAGAATAGAATAGAATAGAATAGAATAGAATAGAATAGAATAGAATAGAATAGAATAGAATAGAATTAAATTTTTTATTGGCCAAGTGTGATTGAACACACAAGGAATTTGTCTTGGTGCATCTGCTCTCAGTGTACATAAAAGAAAAGATACGTTCATCAAGGTACAACATTTACAACACAATTGATGGTCAATATATCAATATAAATCATAAGGATTGCCAGCAACAAGTTACAGTCATACAGTCATAAGTGGAGATTAGTGATGGGAACGATGAGAAGATTCATAGTAGTTCAGATTTAGTAAATACTTTGACGGTGTTGAGGTAATTATTTGTTTAGCAGAGTGATGGCCTTCGGGAAAAAACTGTTCTTGTGTCTAGTTGTTCTGTGTGCAGTGCTCTATAGCGTCGTTTTGAGGGTAGGAGTTGAAACAGTTTATGTCCTGGATGCGAGGGATCTGTAAATATTTTCAAGGCCCTTTTCTTGATTCGTGCAGTATACAGGTCCTCAATGGAAGGCAGGTTAGTAGCAATTATTTTTTCTGCAGTTCTCATTATCCTCTGAAATCTGTCTTTCTTGTTGGGTTGCAGAACCGAACCAGACAGTTATAGAGGTGCAAATGACAGACTCAATAATTCCTCTGTAGAACTGAATCAGCAGCTCCTTGGGCAGTTTGAGCTTACTGAGTTGGGGCCGAAAGAACATTCTTTGTTGTCCTTTTTTGATGATGTTTTTGATGTTAGCTGTCCATTTGAGATCTTGCGATATGATAGAACCCAGAAATTTGAAGGTTTCTACTGTTGATACTGTGTTGTCTAGTATTGTGAGAGGTGGAAGTATGGAAGGGTTTCTCCTAAAGTCTACCACCATTTCTACGGTTTTGAGTGTGTTCAGTTCCAGATTGTTTTGGTTGCACCACAAGGCTAGTCGTTCGACCTCTCGTCTATATGCGGATTCGTCATTGTCTCGAATAAGACCAATCACTGTTGTGTCATCTGCGAACTTCAGTAGCTTGACAGATGGATCGTTGGAGATGCAGTCATTGGTATACAGAGGGAAGAGAAGTGGGGAGAGCACACAGCCTTGGGGGGGGGCCTGTGCTAATTGTACAGGTATTTGATGTGATCTTGCTTAGCTTCACCTGCTGCTTCCTGTTTGTTAGGAAGCCTGTGATCCACTTACAAGTCTGTTCTGGTACCTGTAGCTGGTTTAGCTTAGTTAGAAGAGTGTCTGGAATGATGGTATTGAATGCTGAACTAAAGTCTACAAAGAGGACCCTTGCATAGGTCTTTGGAGACTCACGATGTTGTAGGATGTAGTGCAGAGCCATATTAACAACATCATCTGTTGATCTATTTGCTCGGTATGCAAATTGCAAGGGTCTAACAGCAGATCCGTGATGGTTTTCAAGTAGGAAAGCACTAGCCTTTCAAAGGTTTTCATGACTATAGATGTTAAAGCAACTGGTCTGTAGTAATTCAGTTCCTTGATGGTGGGCTTCTTCAGCACTGGGATGATGGTAAAGCGTTTGAAGCAAGAAGGAACATAGCACATCTCTAGTGATTTATTGAAAATATGGGTGAAGATGGAGGCCAATTGGTCAGCACAGACTTTTAAGCAAGAAGGAGTTATCTTGTCTGGGCCTGGAGCTTTTCCTGGCTTTTGTCTGTGAAATAGGTCCTGCACTTCCTTTTCTGAGGTCACTAGGGGTTGTGAACCCAATGAAATGGGGTCAGTTGTAGGAGGCTTGGCTGTTGTTGGTGTGTCTGAGATGGGGGTTGTGGAGATAGTTGGCTGTAGTTTCCTTTCAAACCTGCAGTAAAACTCATTCAGGTCATCTGCCAGTTGTTGATTACCTTCAGCCTGGGAAGGAGGTTTGCCATAGCCGGTGATATTTTTAAGAGTTTTCCACATGTTTGCTGGTTCATTTGCTGAAAACTGATTCTTTAGCTTTTCAGAGTAGCTTCTTTTTGCTGCTCTGATCTCCCTTGTTAGTGCATTTCTGGCCTGATTGTACAGCATTTTATCACCTTTTCTGTAGGCTTCCTGTTTGGAATGTCGTAGCTGCTTAAGGAAAAGATACTGTAAAATCTCCATTCCCTCCCCACTCCAGGGGAAGGATACTATAAAATCTCCATTCGCTCCCCACTCCAGGGGAAGGTTACTGCAGAATCCTCATTTCATCCCAATCAGCTGGCTCGGGAGGCAGAGAAGAGATGGGGGCGGGGCCAATCAGAATTTTTACTACCGGTTCTCCGAATTACTCAGAATTTCTGCTACCGATTTTCCAGAACTGGTCGGAACCTGCTGAAACCCACCTCTGGTCCTGCAATAGAGAACTTGTCCCAGTATATATGTGTGTGTAAGAGTGAGGCTTGCCTTCTCTCAGGGCTAGTTTAATAACAATATCATATGCATGTCTTCTCATGCTTTCACAAACACATACAGAGAGAGAGAGAGAGAGAGAGAGAGAGAGAGAGAGAGAGAGAAGGAGAGAGGGAGGAGGAGAGACAATTAGAATAGAATAGAATTCTTTTATTGGCCAAGTGTGACTGGACACACAAAGAATTTGTCTTTGGTGTATATGTTCTCAGTGTACATAAGGAGAATAAAATACATTCATCAAGAATGAAAAGGTACAACTCTTAGCGATCAGAGGTGGGTTTCAGCAGGTTCTGACCAGTTCTGGAGAACTGGTAGCGGAAATTTGGAGTAGTTCGGAGAACCGGTAGTAAAACTCTGACTGGCCCCGCCCCCATCTATTCTCTGCCTCCCGAGTTCCAGCTGATCGGGAGGAAATGGGGATTTTTGCAATAACCTTCCCCTGCGGTGGGGTGGGAATGGAGATTTTACAATACCCTTCCCCTGCCACACCTACCAATGACTTCAATTAAAGATGGAGGGAGGGAGAGACTGAGAGAGACAGAGGGGGGAAGAGGGAGGAAGAGAGAATGAGAGAGAGAGAATGAGAACGACAGAGGGAGGAAGAGGGAGGAAGAGAGAATGAGAGAGACAGAGGGAGGAAAAGAATGGGAGAGAGGGGGGAGGGAGGGAGGAAGAGAGAATGAGAGAGACAGAGGGAGGAAGGGGAGGGAGGGAGAGACTGAGAGAGACAGAGGGGGGAAGAGGGAGGAAGAGAGAATGAGAGAGAGAGAATGAGAAAGACAGAGGGAGGAAGAGAGATGAGAGAGACAGAGGAGGAAGAGAATGGGAGAGGGGGAGGAGGAGGAAGAGAATAAGAGAGACAGAGGAGGAAGAGAATGGGAGAGGAGGAGGAGGAAGAGAGAATGAGAGAGACAGGGGGAGGAAGAGAATGGGAGAGAGGGGAAGGAGGGAAAGAGAGACTGAGAGAGACAGAGGGAGGAAGAGAGGTTGAGAGAGAGAGAATGAGAGAGAAAGAGGGAGGAAGAGGGAGGAAGAGAGAATGAGAGAGACAGAGGGAGGAAGAGAGAGTGAGCGAGAGAGAATGAGAAACAGAGGGAGAGAAAGAGAGGGAGGGAGGGAGGGCAGGAAGGAAGGAGAGAAAGAGATTATTCTATTCCAGCAGCTGGATGCCTGGCTACCTCACTAGAGGCTTCTTACTACCATCTGCTCCTGCTTGTATGTTGGGTAATAGCCGGGTGTATTTACAAGTGTGCGCTGTGTGCATTGTGGAGGCAAGCGGCTTAGGCACCCTTCCAGACAACAAATGACTTCTGCCACAGCAGACCTCCAGAGAGGCATCAGCCACTAATAGATGGATCCTACTGTATCAGAGTTAGGAGGATCAGAGGTGGCTTCTCAAAACAACGGCATCAAGAAGGAGAGGGGCGTAGATCAGGGGTCTCTAACCGTGGCAACTTTAAGACTTGTGGATCAGCCAGCTTTGCTGGCTGAGGATTCTGGGAGTTGAAGTCCACAACTCTTTAGCCATAAGGAGAAGAAGAACCCTAAGGTTAGACCCAACACCTTTTCTTCTTCTTTTGAGCCAATCTCTGGGCAGTTTTGCTGCATCATTCCAAACCATTAATTACCCATTAATTATCCTTATAGCCGATGATGTTCAGTTAGGTAGAACCAGACTTGGGAGGAGCCACTGAAGCTATTGACAGGGCATCCTTAAGGAAACATGAAAGTCACGCTGGGCATCATCATTGCAGCGTTGCCCAGCTGGTACAAACACAGGGTTGTTGTAGGGTCCTTCGTGTTCTTCAAGCTTGGTTGTTTTCTTGCAGGCGTTTCATGACCCAACTAGGTAACATCATCAGTGCTAGAAGTGAGTGGGGTTTGCAGGGAGGAGGAGGAGGAGGTGGTGGAGGAGGAGAAGGAAAAAGAAGAAGAAGAAGAAGAAGAGGAGGAGGAGGAGGAGGAGGAGGAGGAGGAGGAGAAGGAGAGGAGGAGGAGGAGGAGGAGGAGGAGAAGAAGAAGAAGAAGAAGAAGAAGAAGAAGAAGAAGAAGAAGAAGAAGAAGAAGAAGAAGAAGAGGAGGAGGAGGAGGAGGAGGAGGAGGAGGAGGAGGAGGAGGAGGAGGAGGAGGAGGAGGAGGAGGAGGAGGAGGAGGAGGAGGAGGGGGAGGAGGAAAACTGTTGTGTCCTTGTGCTCTTTGAGCTTGATTGTTTTCTTGCAGAATTTCATCACCCACCTAGGTAACATCATCAGTACTAGAAGAGAGTGGGGTTTGCTCCCTGTTTATACACGTTGCTTGCTCTGTCAAGTGTCCTTGGTTATTACTTGGTTAGGCTACTGTTTGTTTGTTCGCCTGAGCTGGTTAATTCCTTGACTGAAGTGTTGTTTACAGCTTGATTGTTGGTCTAGTGTTAATCTTGGTGCTAATCTCTATTTTTTTTAGTGATAAAAGCAAACCAGGCTACCAAAGAACACGGCTGGACACCATCAAAGCTGACACCAACCAGGGCATAGGAAAGCTCAAAGAAGTAGTGTAGGATCGGAAGATGTGGCGAGACCCGGCCCATAGAATCATCAAGAGTCAAACATGACTGAAGGAATAAATATCATCATCATCTCTTCTTAACTGGGTGGTGATTGGTGCTGAATAGTGTTTGTTTGTTTTATTTTGATGGGCAAGTACATGTTATTTATCTATATATGTCCGTTGATAGCTGATTTGTCTGTGTATCAGACTTCCAGGAATTCCTTTTTGGACTTAGCTAGGTCGCTAACCATTTCCCAGTTCAAACTGTTTATTTGTTTGTTTGTTTGTTTATTTGTTTATTTGTTTATTTGTTTATTTATTTATTTATTTTGTCACAAAGTATATATAAGCATAAGCATGAAGTAACTATACAATATATAAGCATATATATAAGTATGAGTATGTAATAACTATATTAATTGGATATAACGAACGGAAATAATAGGACAGGAACGGTAGGCACGCTTGTGCTCTTATGCACACCCCTTACAGACCTCTTAGGAATGGTGTGAGGTCAATAGTAGACAGTTTTTGGTTGAAGCTTTGGGAATTTTGGGAGTCAGGTAGTTTATTCCAACGATTAACAACTCCGTTACTGAAGTCATATTTTCTGCAATCAAGATTGGAGCGGTTCACATTAAGCTTAAATCTGTTGTGTGCTCGTGTATTGTTGCAATTGAAGCTGAAGTAGTCTTCGACAGGAAGGACATTGTAATAGATGATTCTATGAGTTAAACTCAGGTCATGTCGTGAAATCTGTCCAGATGTGGTGCAATTAAGGAGTTTTCATCATGTCTTTTGACAGCTACTTACTGTTACAGTAGTGGCCAAAATTGGGGAAACCTTTTGGGAAAAGTGTATTTTCTAAAACTAGCTAATCACATCAGGGATTTTTGGAGTAGTACCAGGGGTGAAATGCTCCCGGTTCGGATCCGGTTGCCCTATCAGGTAGCGATGGCAGCAGGTGGTTCGGAGAACCGGTAGCAAAAATTCCTGCCCACTCCCTCATGCCTAGATTGTTTGACACTTTCATAATATGTCTTGCCCAGATATCCAAACATATTTAATATCAGGTCTAATCAATACAGACCTCCCGTGATTTAAAAACTGCAGTTTGGATGGTGCAACTCTAGAAGTCATTTCTCGTTTTTGCAACCGTATCACAATGCTTACAGATACTTGCAAACTAAGTATACTTAGTTTGCATACTTGCAAACTGCTATCTCAAGGCTCTTCTCTTCTCTTCTCTTCTCCACCTTTCCTTTCCTCTCCTCCCTTCCCCTCCCCTGCTTTTCCTTGCCTTTTTCTTTCCTTCCCTCTTGTTAAATTCGGGAAGTAACGAGGCTGGAGACCAGGGTAGTGACAACAGCTCTTTAATATAGGGTGAACCCAGCAACCAGGCTGGGGAAAAACCTCTCCTTATATACAGTTCAACCGGCGGCTTCAACCAATCAGCAACGTGCTTGTTTCCCGCCAAAACCATTTAAAGATACATTACACTCCTTCCCTCCCAGAAAACACTTTACCCATATTTACATATTATTTCTCAACGTAATCACGCAAATAGACTGGGCGTCTCCTGACTCTTTCGGACCTGCGCAGTACATTCCCTGGGAGTGGGTCGAGCTGACCGGAGGGGCTGTTTGCTCCTCTCAGCTCCTCCTCTAGGCCATCCGGCCCTGGATTAATAGCTGAGTCGTCCCTGCTGTTTTCTGCTGGAACCTGTGGGCGTCGCTGGACCTCCGGAATGTCAGATAAGTCCTGCGATTTTGTCGGGTTTGAGTCGGCTGTGGAATCAAACATGGTGTAGTCAGGGCCCGTTTCGATTAATTCAGATTGCTCGGCTATGCGTTTTCGTATCTGGTCTATGTGGCGCCTCCATACTCGGCCGTCCTTTAACTCTACCAAGTATGATTTGGGACCCGTTCTATTTAGGATTTGTCCTGCTATCCATGTTGGGCCGTCACCATAGTTGTGTGCCCACACTCGGTCGCCTATGTCCATTTCTCTTGTTTTTCCTATTTCCCCCTTGTAACCCTCCGGCGTATAGTTTGGATTTAGCCGGTCTAGGGGGCACCTGAGCTTTCGGCCCATTAGTAATTCGGCTGGGCTTCTGCCGGTTGTGACACAGGGGGTTCTGTGTTGGACGGCCAGGAAAACATCGATTTTTGTTTGCCAGTCGCCTGGCCTAAGTCTGGACAATGCCTCTTTTGCGCTCCGGACGGAACGCTCTGCAAGGCCATTCGTCGCAGGGTGGAAGGGCGCCGAGAGGGCATGTCGGATGCCCTCTTCTGCCAAATACTCCTCAAATTGGGCTGCCGTGAATTGCGGGCCGTTATCGGAAACTAGCGTGTCGGGCAACCCATGGGTTACAAATAGATGCCGTAGGACTGAGATCACGGCCTCGGCTGTCATGGATCTCATGAGAATGATTTCCAGCCATTTGGAGTAGGCATCTACTACGACCAGGAAAGTTTGGCCGTGGAAGGGGCCGGCAAAATCAATGTGTATTCTAGACCAGGGGCCCTGGGGTTTCTCCCATTCCCGAACCGGGGCCGTTGGGGGTAGCGGTCTGGACTCCTGGCAGGCCTGGCATTTCCCTACCCTTTCAGCAATTTCTGAGTCCATTAAGGGCCACCACACATAGCTTCTCGCTAGACCCTTCATCCTAACGATCCCTGGGTGACCCTCGTGGAGGAGGTCCAACACCCTTTTCCTCAATTTTTCTGGGATCACCACTCTATCCCCCCATAGCAGGCACCCCCCTTGAGCCGAAAGCTCTTCACGTTTTTTAACAAATTCTTTAAAACGCTCGCCCGGCGCAGCGGGCCACCCTCTTTGTACCCAACCAAGTACAGTTCTCAAAGTAATGTCCCGGTATGACGCCCGAGCCACCTCCTTAGATGTGACTGGGCCAGAGTCCAGAGAGTCAATTAACAGTATGGGCGTCCCCGGAGTGGGGTCTTCGATCGCCCCTGGTAGTGGGCATCTGCTTAAAGCGTCCGCATGCCCCAACTCTTTTCCGGGCCGATGCTGCAGTTTGTAGGAATAGGCGGCTAAGAAGATAGTCCATCGGGTCAATCGTGGCGAAAGTGCCACAGGCGTTGGGCGGTCGCCAGCCAGTATTCCTAACAGTGGTCTATGGTCAGTCACAATTTCAAAGTCTCTACCAAAAACGTATTCGTGAAACTTTTTTACCCCTGACACAATAGCTAGCGCTTCCTTATCCAACTGGCTATAGTTCCTCTCTGTCGAGGACATCGTTCTGGAGTAGAGGCTATTGGGGTTTCTGTGCCATTTGGAAACCTGTGGCTGAGCACAGCCCCCACCCCGTAAGGGGAAGCATCGCAGACTAATACCAATGGCAATGAGCTATGATACTGGACCAGTAAGCTATCGCTCGAGAGTAGGTTTTTTACCGCTTCGAAAGCCTTAGCTTCCGACTTTCCCCAAGACCAAGCAGTATTCTTTCCCAGTAGCTTATGTAGCGGCTCGGCAACGGTTGCCTTATTTTTTAAAAAGACCGCGTAAAAATTCACTAGACCCAGGAATGCCTGTAGCTCTGGTTTGTTTTTAGGCGCTGGAGCCTTTCGGATTGCCTTGACCTTGCTTTCAGTGGGGTGAATTCCCTCCTTGTCTATTCTATAGCCCAAGAACTCTACGGATTCTACCCCTATCTGGCATTTGTTCACTTTAACCTTTAGACCGGCTGACCGGAAAATGCCCAGAACCTTTCTCAAACGCTCCCCCAATTCTTCTAAATTTTCGGCTGATACTAATACATCATCGAAATAGGGGACTACCCCCGGGAGCCCTTGCAGAAGTCGCTCCATTAAATTTTGGAATAGACCAGGAGCCACACTCACCCCAAACTGTAACCGGGTACACTTGAAAGCACCTCTGTGAGTCACAATTGTCTGGGCTTCGGCTGTGTCGGCGTCTACGGGTAGTTGTTGATATGCTTGGGCCAAATCTAATTTGGCAAATACCTGCCCTTGCCCCAGCGAGTGCAGCAAATGTTGTACCACGGGGACCGGGTAGGCGCTTTTTTGCAAGGCTTTGTTTAACGTTGCCTTGTAGTCAGCGCAGATTCTAACTGACCCATCTGATTTTACGGGGGTGACGATTGGCGTTTCCCATTTTGCATGATCGACTGGCACTAGTATCCCCTGACTAATGAGCTTGTCTATTTCCTTATCAATCTTGGGTTTAAGGGCGAAAGGGACTCTCCTTGCTTTTAACCGTATGGGGGCTACCTGGGGGTCTAAATTGAAGGAAATAGGGGTCCCCTTGTACCTGCCCAGGCAGTCCTTGAAGACATCTTCGAACTCGTTCATGAGTGTGTCTTTTAGGTTAAAGTCACTCCGGTAGATGCCAGTCACTCCCATGCCCAATGCACGGAACCAGTCTAGTCCCAACAGGCTTGGCAGGGTCCCTTCGACTATCGTGATTGGCAGGGTCTTCTTGTGTGGTCCGTACTCGACGCGGACGGAGGTGGTCCCTCGAACAGGGATGCGATTCCCTTGGTAGTCGTGAACTCGTAGCCGCTGTGTTTGCAGTTTGCGTTTTGCGATTCTCGGCAACGCTTTTGCAAAAGTGTCCCAGGACATGATTGTGATCGCTGACCCGGTGTCCACTTCTAGTCGGCACGGCACCCCTTCGATTTTTGGTTTAGTGAAGATTTTCTTCTCGACGCGGGTTGCTGCACGGCCTATGATCACGGTCGTTCGATTTGAGTTCGCGTCCTTTTGTTTTGACCAATCGCGGGTCGCCTTGCCGATCCTGCGCTCTGATTGTCGGTTTGAATTTTAAGGAAGGCTGGGGTGCTCGACAGACTTGAGCCAGGTGCCCCTTCTTCTCACACCGCCGACATGTAGCGTCCTTGAATTTGCATCGTTGACGCTGGTGTTGCCCTCCGCAACTTCCGCATTCCTCCCGGTCTTCTTTGCCCCTTCTCTCGGTGAGGCAAACTCCTTCCTCATCCTCGCCGTCTGATTCGGTCTGGATTTCTTCATTGTGGACCGGTGTTGCTTTCGCGCTCGCGCTCGCTGTTGGCGTGAGTGGCTTTTGCAGGGTTTCCGCCGCTTGGGTCGACATTTCATGAGCTCTGGCTTCGTCCAGAGCGTTTGCCAGCGTTAGATTGCTCTTTGATAGCAGCCGCCTCCGCAAACGAATGTCTCTGACCCCACGGATGAGTTGCTCTAACAGCTCCTCATCCAAGTCTCGGTACCCGCAGTCCTTGGAGGCTTTTCGCAGGGCGGCCATGTAATCGCTGATGGATTCGCCCTCTTGCTGTCTGCGCTCCCCAAATTCAAAACGCCGTACGTACTTGGACGGTGTTGGCGCGAAATGGTTCTTCAATAGATTTTGCAGAGTTTGCCACGATACCGATTGTACCGGCGTTGGCTCTGCCAGGGCTTCCGCAATGTCGATGACCTCAGGACCGCAGTGGCTCAGGAAATATGCCCTTTTGCGGTTGTCTGGAACTCCTTGCAGTTCGTTTGCTTCTAGGAAGCTTTCGAAATGGGTCATGTACGTTCCCCATTTCTCCCTGGCTGGGTCAAACGGCGCGGGCGGAGTGTAGCTGGCCATCTCCGCGGTTCTGCCCTGAGTTTGCTGGGTTCGGTTCTTCCGTGCTTCATCTCGATTCTGGTGCTCCTTAACCTCGATATCCCATCCTCGTCGCCAGTGTTAAATTCGGGAAGTAACGAGGCTGGAGACCAGGGTAGTGACAACAGCTCTTTAATATAGGGTGAACCCAGCAACCAGGCTGGGGAAAAACCTCTCCTTATATACAGTTCAACCGGCGGCTTCAACCAATCAGCAACGTGCTTGTTTCCCGCCAAAACCATTTAAAGATACATTACACCTCTCCTCCCCTCTCTTCCCAGGCCTGCCTTCCCCTTCCTAACTCTCCCCTCCTCTCCTTCCTTCCCTTCCCTTCCCCTGCCCTGCCCTGCCCTGCCTTTCCTTTCCTTTCCTCCCCTCCCCCTCTTCTCCTCCCCTCCTTTCCCTTATCTTCCCTTCCCTCTCCTCTCCTCCCTTCTCCTCCTTGCCCTTCTATATTTCCTTTCCCCTCAAATTGGCCTCTCTTCCTTCCTTCCTCCCTCCCTCCCTCCTTCTTCCCTCATTGTTTTCTCTCCTCCCTCCTTCCTTTGACCTACCTTCCTTCCTTCCTTCCTTCCTTCCTTCTTTCCTTCCTTCCATCCATCCCCCTCCTCTTCCCTCTTCCCTCTCCCTCTCTCCCCTTTCCTCGTCTCTCCTCCCTCCCCTCGTCTCTCCTCCAATAACACCAGTTTAACATCTGCCCTTCTACACCCATGTGTTTTTCCTGCTTCTTAACGGAAAGACATTGTCTCTGTGAAATATATCTTTGCTATTTTCATCCCCTTTCTCTAACGGATCACAAATTGCACCGAATTTCCTTTCTCTTTCCTCCTGCAGTGTTGTTAGGGCTTTGTTAGCAGCAGGAGAACATCAGCCCAGCAGAAGGGAATTAATCTGAGGCCAGGACAGGAATGCTAAGAATGTAAACAGGCAGCTGTTCTTCAAGAGATTGAAGCTGGAGGGTGGGGGGCGGGGGGGGGGGGAAGAACCTGTACAGCTTTCAGCAGAAATGCCAGCACAGAGATTCTCACTGTGAGTTAACGGAAGGACAGAGTTGGACGGGACTTTGGAGGTCTTCTAGTCCAACCCCCAGCTCCGGCAGGAGCTCCAAAACCATTTCAGACAGAGGGCTGTCTAATCCCCTCTTAAAAACCTCCAGTGTTGGAGCACAGGAGGTGGTATTCAGCCGGTTAAGACTGGTTCAGGCGAACCGGTAGCGGCAACTGCAGGTGAGCCCGCCTAGCCGCCCTGGTGTAATGCCTTCCTATTTAGCCAGGTTTTCGAGGCCAGGCACATGCGCGGAAGAGACGCGTGTGAGCAAAGCGCATGCACAGAAGGCCGGGCGCATGCATGGAAGATGTGCGCGCGAAGCAAGCTTGCGCTCGCGTGGTGAATCGGCGGTAAGCAGAGGTGGGTTTCAGCAGGTTCTGACCAGTTCTAGAGAACCGGTAGCAGAAATTTTGAGTAGTTCGGAGAACCAGCAGTAAAAATTCTGACTGGCATCACCCCCATCTATTCTCTGCCTCTCAAGTCCCAGCTGATCGGGAGGAAATGGGGATTTTGCAGTATCCTTCCCCTGGAGTGGGGAGGGAATGGAGATTTTACTGTATCCTTCCCTTGCCACACCTACCAAGCCACGCCCACCAAGCCATGCCATGCCCACCAAGCCAAACCCACAGAACCGGTAGTAAAAAAATTTGAAAGCCACCACTGGTGGTAAGATTATGCGAAACCCACAGCTGTGGGACACCCACAAGTTCCTGGAGACAAACCAGGGGTGAAATGTAAAATTTGTTACTACCGGTAACCGGTTCTGTGGGTATGGCTTGGTGTGGGGACTGGTAATGTGACTGGGTAGGCATGGCCAACTTTTTATTTTATTTTATTTTAAAAGCCTTTTTTCTACAACCTCTTTGGCCGAAGAGGTTGTAGAAAAAATGCTTTTAAAAGCCTCTGACGATCCCAGCTGAGCTGCGCGATCATCAGAGGCTTCTTTTTTTTTACTTTTAAAAGCATTTTTTCAGCCGAAGAAAAAATGCTTTTAAAAGTTTTTTTAAAAAAAACCTCTGATGATCGTGCAGCTCAGCTGGCCATGGGGTGGGGCAGGGATTTTTGCTACCGGTTCTCCGAACCATCCGCCGCCATTGTTACCGGATCAGGAAATCCGGTCCGAACCGGGAGCATTTCAGCCCTGAGAGAAACTATTCCACTGATTAATTGCTCACACTGCCAGGAAATTCTACCTCATTTCTAGGTTCCCCCAACTTTGCTTAATACCTACCTACTATTTTATATCAGAGCTCCATCTCATTTGACATGTCACTACAGGAATCTACCTGGTTTTGGTTTCCCTGCCTCTCTCTCTCTCTCTCTGCTGGGAAGCTGGTCATAACTCGGGACCTTGGCAGATACCAGGGTAAGAAATTCCAAGTACCGGACAAAAATTACTTAGAATATTGCATCCTCTTTTGGTCACCATAGTATTAAAAAAAGATGTCGAGACTTTGGAAAAAGTGCAAAGGAGAACAATGAGGATGATTAAGGGCCTGGAGATTAAAACATATAAAGCAGCGGTCACCAACCGGTGGTCCGTGGACCACTGGTGGTCCGCGAGAAAATTTTGGTGGTCCACAGAAAAATTATTTGCATTTTTTATATTGCACTAAATCAGGGGTCCTCAGACTACGGCCCCTGGGACTGATACATGCAATGAACATTTCTGTTGCTGCAGAGTCTCCCCCTTTGGGGTCTTTTTGTGTGGGTCAGAGGGAGGCAGAAATTTCGACCTGGGGTCTGCTTCAGCCTCCTGGTACGAGGCTTTGGGTAAAGGCTGGAGGGAAGTGCCAATGGTGGCAAAGAGCCAGAGGGCCTCATTCCAGTGGGACTGCATCATGGCCTGGAACTAGCTGACCATCTCAGCCCGCTGAGCCTCCAGGGGGTGGTACCTGGCCTTGCACTCCTGCAGCTCTTTCCTCTGCTTGGAAAGCCTATGCTCCTAGTCCTCAGTGAGGTGCTTCTACTGAGCTTCCTTCTCGGTCAGATACAATTTGAACTGAGCTGTTTTGCCAACTCTTTCTCATGGTGGCTGCTTAGCTCCAGCAGCTGCTTCCTGTCGGGGCCCTAAGGAGCCTGGGCAGGGAGGCGAGGAGTGGCTGGCAGGGGAGAGGCAAGTAGAGGCCAGCGAGGCACCCCTTCATGTGAGTGACATTGAGTTGGCCACGCCCACCCAGTCACATGACCACCTGGCCATGCCCACCCAGCCAATCATTAGGCAGACCATATTAGTGGTCCGCAGGATTTTAAATTATGAATTTAGTGGTCTCTGAGGTCCAAAAGGTTAGTGACCCCTGTTATAAGGCATGGGTGTCCAACTCAAGGCCCGCGGGCTGGATCTGGCCCGTGGGGTGCTTAGATCTGGCTGACAGGGCCACCCGCGAAACAGTGAAGGACTGGTCCCCTCTGCCAGTGAAAACGGAGCTCGGGAGGGCTGTGTGCACCCTCCTGAGCTCCATTTTCACTGGCAGAGGGTTGCAGGAGGCTGTGGCCATCAAAAACGGAGCTCGGGAGCATGATTTCGCTGGCAGAGCGCTCGGGCCACCACAGGCGCCCTCGACATGAGTGACGTCAAGCTGGCCATGCCCACTCTGGCTCCTGGAGGTCAAACACAACCCTGATGCGCCCCTCAGTGAAATCAGATTTGACACCCCTGATATAAAGAATAGTTGCAGGAATTGAGTTTGTCCACCCGCAATTTCCGCTACGGTTCAGGAAGTCTTCCAAACCGGCTGAAAACCATCTCTGGTTCAACCTGTTCTCCAAAGCAAGGGTCTCCAACTTTGGTCCCTTTAAGACTTGTGGACTTCAACTCCCAGGTTCCTCAGCCAGCTGGCTGAGGGACTCTGATTGAATCCTAATCTAAAGGACCAAGATTGGAGACCCCTGCTCCAAAGCACCTGAAGGCAGGTCAAGAAGCAATAGATGGAAACTAATCAAGGAGAGAAGCAACCTGGAGCTAAGGAGAAATTTCCTAACAGTGAGAACAATTAACCACTGGAATGGCTTCCTTCCAAAAGTTGTTGGTGCTCCATCACTGGAGGCCTTTAAGAGGAGACTGGACAGCCTCTTGTCTGGAATGGTATAGGACAGGGGTCTTCAAACTTGGCTCTTTTAAGGCTTGTGGATTTAAATTCCCAGAGTTCCTCAGCCAGCTTTGCTGGCTGAGGAACTCTGGGAGTTGAAGTCCACAAGTCTTAAAAGAGCCAAGTGTTCAGACCCTTGGTGTAGGGTATCCTGCTTTTGTGAGGGGTTGGACTGGATGACCTCCTGTGTTCCTTCCAACTCTCTTACTCTGTTATTCTCTTCTTAAGAAGTTTCCCCAGTTGGCATGGCTGTATCTTAATTTGTGGCTGTGGTTGAATTTCCGGCGATACGCAGCCTAAGCAAACAGTTTTCGTCTAAGTTCATTTTGTAAAATTTGTATATTTGTAGAAATGGAATTTGAATTGTAAACATTGAGTGATATATGTCGTACATCTTCCAGCTAGCATAAAGATGCATTTTTTGGGGTTTGGGGTTTTTTGTTTTTTTTAATCTACCAATAATATAGTTTTTGGCAAAGCTTAGCAATATCCTATAGATATACAGAAATTAAACTATTTCTATGGATGTTTTATGGGAGGTAGAAATTCCAGCTTTGTTTTCCATTCTGCTTTGGGCAATGTTTCAACAGTAATTCAAACCTCCAGAAACAGGATCTCTCTAAGTTCTTCGGGAATGAAAAAAAACATTATTGATGAAACCTGGAGAACAACTTTCAACCAAAATAAACACCACTGGCCTGGAATGTCTTATATGGAAACAATTTGGACTGGTAGCACCATATAATATTTCTTTTCCTGGAGCTGGGCCATTTAAGAATTCAAGTAGAAGGAATCATCTCTTTGATTTTTCTTTTCTTTTTTTTCCCCCTGATTTTTTTTCTATTTTTATTCATAAAGTTAAGACACAAACTCCAAAAGGAACAAAGAAAAAAATACCAGAACAAGCCAAAGACATTAAAAATGTGCACTTAAGAAAACACATGTACATAGATTAGTCTCCCAGTTGAACACTGATAAATATATTTCAACAATAATAGTCTTTCCCCCCATCCCCATAGTGTGAAACAGGCCCACAGTTACAACTCTGCTTACCCAACCAATTTGACTTGGCATCGATTGGCCTAAAATCACCAAGCTGGCTTTCATGCCTAAGGCTGGAATAGAATAGAATAGAATAGAATAGAATAGAATAGAATAGAATAGAATAGAATAGAATAGAATAGAATAGAATAGAAAATATGGAGTGGAATAGAATGGAATGGAATAGAATATATGGAATAGACTAGGCTAGGCTAGGCTAGGCTAGGCTAGGCTAGGCTAGGCTAGGCTAGAACAGGAATAGAATAGGAATAGGAATAGGAATAGGAATAGGAATAGGAATAGGAATAGGAATAGGAATAGGAATAGGAATAGGAATAGGAATAGAAAGGAAAGGGACAGGACAGGACAGGACAGGACAGAATAGAATAGAATAGAAAATATGGAGTGGAATGGAATGGAATGATTAGAATATATGGAATAGAATAGAATAGAATAGAATAGAATAGAATAGAATGGAATGGAATGGAATGGAATGGAATGGAATGGAATGGAATGGAATAGGAATAGGAATAGGAATAGGAACAGAACAGAACAGAACAGAACAGAACAGAACAGAACAGAACAGAATAGAATAGAATAGAATAGAAAATATGGAGTGGAATGGAATGGAATGATTAGAATATATGGAATGGAATGGAATAGAATAGAATAGAATAGAATAGAATAGAATAGAATAGAATAGAATAGAATAGAATAGAATAGAATAGAATAGAATAGGAAAGGGACAGGACAGGACAGAACAGAATAGAATAGAATAGAATAGAAAATATGGAGTGGAATGGAATGGAATGATTAGAATATATGGAATAGAATAGAATGGGAATAGGAATAGGAATAGGAATAGGAATAGGAATAGGAATAGGAATAGGAATAGGAATAGGAATAGGAATAGGAATAGGAATAGGAATAGGAATAGGAATAGGAATAGGAAAGGGACAGGACAGGACAGAATAGAATAGAATAGAAAATATGGAGTGGAATGGAATGGAATGATTAGAATATATGGAATAGAATAGAATAGAATAGAATAGAATAGAATAGAATAGAATAGAATAGAATAGAATAGAATAGAATAGAAAATATGGATACGCCTTGGAAAATAGCTTGACCCCTTCCTCTCCGTGGCAGCCCCTCAAATATTGGAAGACTGCTATCCTGTCTCCCCTGGTCCTTCTCTTCACTAGACTAGCCATTCTATAAAATAGAAATGGAGACTCTAGAAAGAGTGCAGAGAAGAGCAAACAGGATGATGAGGGGACTGGAGGCTAAAACATACGATAAACAGTTGCAGGAACTGGGCATGGCTAGTCTAGTGAAGACATGATAGCAGTCTTCCAATATCTCAGGGGCTGCCACAGAGAGGAAGGGGGTCAAGCTATTTTCCAAAGCACCTGAAGGCCAGACAAGGAATAAATGGATGGAAACTGAACAAGGAGAGATTCAACCTGGAAATAAGGAGATTTGTTCTGATAGTGAGGACAATTAACCAGTGGAACAGAAGTTGCTTTTAGAAGTTGTGGGAGCTTCATCACTGGAGGCTTTCAAGAAGCCTTACACAATGTAAGCCGCCCTGAGTCTTCGGAGAAGGGTGGGATATAAATGTAAATAAATAAATAAATAAAAAGAGACTGGACAGCCGTCTGTCAGAAATGGTGCAGGGTTTTCTGCTTGGGCAGGGGGGGGGTTGGACTAGATGACCTACAAGGTCCCTTCCAACTCTGTTAATCTGAACTTGTTCTACCAAGTCAAGAAAGATCTCACAGATAAATCTGCCCAACGAGCTAACAATGAACTCTCTTGATTTTATTTAGTTTATTGATTCACTCTGATTGAACAGTGCAAATAGATGCAAAAAAAAAAAAGCAATTTAACAGCATAGAATACTTCCATTCCAAGCTCAGGATGATATCCTTCCATCAGACTTGCCAAACGGAGACAAAAAATAAAATAAACTTTTGATAGCTCCCTCAAACCCATCCAGCTGAATCGAAGACACCCAATTGACAATTCCATCAGAATCACTGGTCTAATTTAGAAAGTCAGATTGATTGGGCGAGTCAAATAAAAAGAGTTTTAAACCGAATCTCCAAATCAAATCTTTGCTTAGCCATATTGATTCGTCTTAAGCTTCGTAAGCTGATTAAGGCTTAGCAGGCTGGGGGAAACCCAGCCTGTATAGTTACTTTACAGTTCAATATATTATGGAAACCCAGAAAATAGGTCAATTCAATCATTGTATTAAATGTGCTGTCGGTGTGAATGCAGCTACTTTGTTTCCTGGCATAGAATAAGTGAATTATATTCCATGATTCTTTGGGAGGAAAGCTGTGACAAACCTAAGGTAAAGGTAAAGGTTCCCCTCGCACATGCGTGCTAGTCGTTCCCGACTCTAGGGGGCGGTGCTCATCTCCGTTTCAAAATTGAAGAGCCAGCGCTGTCCGAAGACATCTCCATGGTCATGTGGCCAGCATGACTCAACGTCAAAGGCGCACGGAATGCTGTTTCCTTCCCACCAAAGGTGGTCCCTATTTTTCTATTTGCATCTTTTACGTGCTTTCAAACTGCTAGGTTGGCAGAAGCTGGGACAAGTCAGGGGAGCTCACCCTGCTACGCGGCACTAGGGATTCGAACCGCTGAACTGCCGACCTTTCAATCAACAAGCTCAGCATCTTAGCCACTAAGCCACCACATCTCTCATGACAAACCTAGAGAACATATTAAAAAGCAGAGACATCACCTTGCCAGCAAAGCTCCAGGCGGTCAAAGCTATGATTTTCCCAGTAGTGATGTATGGCTGTGAAAATTGGACCATAAGGAAGGCTGAGTATTGAAGAACTGATCCTTTCAAATTGTGCTGGAGAAGACCCTTGAAGATCCCTTGGATTGCAAGGAGATCCAGTCCCTCAATGCTCAAGGAAATCAACCCTGACTGTACTTTTTTTTTTTAATTTCATTTTGTCACAACAGTATACACAAACATTGTCATAAATAAAACAACATATCATGAAGAAAACATATATATATGTAAGTAAAAAATATGCATCAGCTATATTAATTTGATATAATGAAGGGAACAATAGGACAGGAACGGTAGGCACTTTTGTGCTCTTATGCACGCCCCTTACAGTCCTCTCAGGAATGGGGTGAGGTCAATAGTAGACAGTTTTTGGTTGAAGATTTTGGGATTGTGAGTAGAGACTATGGAGTCAGGTAATGAGTTCCAAGCATTAACAACTCTGTTGCAGAAGTCATATTTCTGCAATCAAGTTTGAAGCGGTTGACATTAAGCTTGAATCTATTTTTTGCTCTCGTAATATTGCGACTGAAGCTGAAGTAGTCATTTACAGGAAGGATATTGCAATAGATGATTTTGTGTGTTAAACACAGGTACAATGGTTAGAATGCAGTATTGTAGGCTCGGCCCATAGCCAGCAGTTCGATCCTGATCGGCTCAAGGTTGGCCCAGCCTTCCATCCTTCCGAGGTGGGTAAAATGAGGACCCAGATTGTTGTGGGCAAGATGCTGACTCTGTAAAACCGCTTAGAGAGGGCTGTAAAAGCACAGTCAAGCTGGTATATAAGGCTAAGTGCTATCTAGAACTTCTCAGTAACTCCCACTGAGCTCAGACAACGTGATTGCTTGCTGGTCCTTGCCCCAAAGGTGCTTTTTCAGGAGGCAACTGGACTTGCTTGTTGTTTTTTTTTCTTTGAAGATGTTTCGTTTCTCAACCTGCAGCCAAGAAGGCTCCATGCTCATTTGCACTACTCAGGTAAGCCCAAGGATACAGATAAACCTCCAAGTGACCTCAATGACCCTTAAAACAGGGGTGCTTAAATCCGGCCTGTGAGACTGGCCTCAAAATATCAATGGACCAACCCAAGGTGCCTCTGCCAGGCAAAAATGGGCCATGTGGGGGCCTCGTGGGGCCTTCATGCGGCCCATTTTTGGCCAGCAGTGTGCTGCTGGAGGCTGGGAAGGCTGAAAATGGGCCACGCAGGGATCTCACACAGCCCCCCCACCCCCCGTTTTGGCTGGCAGGGTGCTGAAGGAGGCATCCATCCCATGTCTCCCCCTGCCCCCTCCCCCGGTGGCCCACAGAGGAGTACTACAATGCTGTTGTGTTCCACCAGCAGCCTGCGGAGCTGGCAGCGGAGTCAGGCAGTGAGGAGGTTGGGGAGGACAATGGGTCAGTCCTGGAGTCAGGAGAAGTCCCAGACGAGGGCTCTGCATCAGAAGCAGAGATGGCACCAGGGTCATCTGGGAGTGATGCGTAGATTCCGGAGCCTTCAGAGGCGGACACCAGAGAGGCAGAGAAACAGGAGGAGCCTGTTCCTAGTGCATGCATGAGAAGAGCTGCCAGAAGGCAAGAGCAGCTAAAGCAAAAAGAACGACTCGGGAGTAAGGCCAGGAGATGATTGGCCCCTCCCATAAGGCTTAAAAGAGCACCAATGGCTCTTGGGCTCTTTGTAGGAAAGCAACGTACAGAAAAGGTATTTCTGGAACCTTGACAGTTGCTACATTGGTTTCTAGCCGGTATCTCCTATTTCTGAACTTCATGGGGGTTTTGCCAAGAAAAGCCTTTGGCAGGGTGCCAAAGAAGACAAAGGTTTGTGATAAGGCCGAAGGACTTTTTCTGAAGGATTTATTTTGGACTTAATTTGGACTAAGCCGGGAATGAAGTAATTCTCAGCTGTTCTAATAAAATATGTTTGTTTAGGACTGATTGTGTCCGGTAATAACTACTTGGGCCTGGGTCCCAACAGGGTCCTCGAAGAAGTCCAGTTTGACAACCCTGCTCTAAACGATGCAAATGACCAGCTGTCTGCAAGGTATATAAATCCTTCCATTTCCCACCATCCCGTCAGAGCTGAAGAAGCTTCTTGGATGAGAAGCGAAACATCTTAAAAAAAAAACAGAAAATCAGGAACCGGTTGCTTCCTGAAAATGCATCTTTAGGACAAACATGACCTGGCTGATTCTCAACAGACTCATTGGTCCTTCCGATCAGCCGATTCGAACCAGTGGTGAAATGTAAAATTTGTTACTACCGGTTCTGTGGGCGTGGCTTGGGGGGGAATGTGACTGGGTGGGTGTAGCCAACTTTTTTTTTAACTTTTAAAAGCATTTTCTCTACAACCACTTTGGCCGAAGAGGTTCTAAAAAAATGCTTTTAAAAGCCTCTGACGATCCCAGCTGAGCCACATGATCATCAGAGGCTTTTTTTTACTTTTAAAAGTATTTTTTCGGCCGAAGAAAAAAATGCTTTTAAAAGTAAAAAAAACTCTGATGATCGCGCGGCTCAGCTGGGCATGGGGGTGGGGGCAGGGATTTTTGCGACCAGTTCTCTGAACCACCCACCGCCATCACTACTGGATCAAGCGATCCGGTCTGAACCAGGAGCATTTCACCCCTGATTCGAACCCTTATAGCAGCCAAAGCTCTCCACTGCTGAAACAACCAGAGTTGTCTTAATGTGACCAGAATGTCCAAAAGGACTTCACAAGCTCAGCATCTTGTGAGGTGACCTTTCTGGGGGGGGCTGGGTCAGGGGCTGGGGGGGGACAGTTGGGTGGCTTTTAAAAGGCATTTGCCAAAAATCAGCCATGAATATTCAAGAATGCCTCCGCCAGCTCCGGTCCCCGTTCCAAGTCCGAAATCTTTTGCAAAATTCTCTCCTTCGGGGGCGGGGGCTGGAGGCATCCTAGGGAGTGCTATCTATTCAGCTCGCCCCCCCCCCCCCCGCAATGCCTTTCAAATGAGCCACTGCTTTTTTTTTTTTTCCTCTGCAGACCCATTATTCATGGGTCTCTTTTGCAAAAAGAAAGGAAAAAAATGCAGAGATTGTCTCCTGCAAAATGGGGCTATTGATTCCTTCAGCTGACCCGCTTTTCTTACCCTGGCTTCAATCAACGCTTGTTTGAATAGGTTTCCTTTTTTAATATTATTTTTAGCAGCGTTTCTTCGGCAGAAGGGGGAAGACCGGTTCCTTTAGAGAGGGATGCCACCTCATGCAACTGTCGGTGCTGAATTTGAGCTTCAGAGGAATGGGTTGGCGGGAGGAGAGGGGAGAAGAGAGGAACTATTGATGTTCATAATAGACTTTTGGAAGTGCTATTACCGGCTGGATAATGGCTAGGAGTAGTGTGGGGTTTTTTTTTATGCATCGGTGGATGATTTTATTCCTCCTCCAGCAAGTCTGTTTTAAAAGCTGATGATTTAAGGGTTGGCTCCCTCCGCTGCTCTGGTTCAGAGGTCTACACGCACATGAAAGCGTTCACACTTGGCATGAAAAGGGAAAGGAGGAGTATCTTCCCATGTTGAGAATATAATGGGCATTTCTCAGGCAAAAGCCCATGACAGTTAAATCTTCTCTGCAGAGGATCCAGTAAAGGCTTTTGGGGGGGGGGGGGAAACTGCAACGATTTCTCACAACCCTGTCCCAACATAGCGGTTTTTAAGAAGAGATTGGACAACCGTTTGTCCGAAATGGGTATAGAGCAGTGGTCACCAACTGGTGATCCGTGGACCACTGGTTGTCCACAAAAAATTTTTGGTGGTCCGCAGAAAACTTATTTGCATTATATATAGTGCACTAAATCAGGGTGTTGTGTCTTGTCCAATCTCACCACCACAGCCGGGGTCTGCTTATCTGCTTCCGAACGCTGAAGAATATCCTAGCATGCCTCCCGGCCCCAGCCCTGGCTCCATGCCCAGACAGGCTGAAGAAGAGCAAGTATCTCCAGCCCCCAGCTCTGGCTCCATGCCCAGGCAAACGGAGCAACTAGACCCCTCCCCCTCCCCCACAGCATGTGAGCCTGAGGGAGGTCAATTGCCAACAGCTGCAGACTGAAGTGACCCTCGCGTTAGAAGACTTGATAGACGGAGGCAACAGAAGGAAGGGAGGGGCAGGCCTGGATAAGTGCTGAGTCATGGAGCCATACCCCATGGCCTATATAAAGGATCTGCTTTCTGGCATTCTCTGAGTCAGGCAAAGTCTAAACATATCTTGCTGAAGTCACTTTCTGGTCTCCTGCCTGCCCTGAGGACTTTGCTAAGACTTTGGCAGAGCTGCAGAGGCACACCTGATTCGGATTTCCCTGACCCGGCCGTCAGCGGAGGAGTGGGACACGACACAGGGGTCCTCAAACTATGGCCCCTGGGAGATTTGTGCAATGAACATTTGTGTTGTTGCAGAGAGTCTCCCCCTTCGGGATCTTTTTGTGCGGGTCGGGGGGGGGCAGAAATTCTGACTTGGGGTCTGCTTCAGCCTCCTGGTGTGGGGCATTGGGCGAAGGCTGGAGGGAAGTGCCAATGTGGCGAAGAGCCGGAGGGCCTTGTTCCAGTGGGACTGCATCATGGCCTGGAACTGGCTGACCATCTCAGCCCGCTGAGCCTCCAGGCGCCGGTACCCGGCCTTGCACTACTGCAGGTCATTCCTCTGCTTGGAAAGCCTATGCTCCTAGTCCTCTGTAAGGTGCTTCTGCTGAGCCTCTTCAGTCAGATCCAATTTGAACTGAGCTGTTTTGTCTTGTGGTGGCTGCTTAGCTCCAACAACTGCTTCCTGTTGGGGGCCTAAGGAGCCTGGGCAGGGAGGCAAGGAGTGGCTGGCAGGGGAGGGGCAAGTAGAGGCCAGCGAGGTGCCCCTTGACGTGAGTGACATCAAGTTGGCCACGCCCACCCAGTCACATGCCAACCTAGCCACACCCACCCAACCGGTCATTAGGCAGATCGTATTAGTGGTCTGCGGGATTTAAAATTATGAATATAGTGGTCCCTGAGGTCCAAAAGGTTGGTGACCTCTGGTATAGAGCTCTGGTGGGAAACCAAGGGCAGGCAAGAGAGTCCAGAGATATTTCACAAGAAGAGTCCTCCACTCTTCTGCTTACAACAAAATACCTTATGCCACCAGACTGCAAATTTTGGCCTTAGACAACTTAGAACTACGCCAACTTCAGTCTGACCTAAGCACAGTACATAAAATTATCTACCACAATGTCCTACCTGTCGATGACTACTTCAGCTTCAATCACAACAATACACGAACAAATAATAGATACAAACTCAAGGTAAACCGCTACAAACTCGATTGCAGAAAATACGACTTCAGCAACAGAGTGGTCAGTGCCTGGAATGCTCTACCTGACTCTGTGGTTTCTTCCCCAAACCCCCAAAACTTTAAGCTTAAACTGTCTACTGTTGACCTCACCCCATTCCTAAGAGGTCTGTAAGGGGTGTGCATAAGTGCACCCGCGTGCCTACCGTCCCTGTCCTAATGTTCCTTTTTACTTACTCTTTTCATGTATCCAAATTATGCTTATACTTTTTCCTGTTATATATGATTGACATAAATAAATAAATAAATGAAATGAAATGCTGGAAGTGGCACGCAGAGCTATCTCTCTGGGCATACCAGCCATCGCCTGTTGTTCTTCCAGGTTCTGGTGTGCACAGGCGCACCACCCAAGCTGGTCTTCGCACCCAGGAGCACCAAAAACTGGAAGGACAGCTCCCCGGCATACATATGCAAGCCGGGAAGCTGAGTTTCTTGTTTCCGGCGCTCACATGCACGCTGGCCAGCTGGTCTTCGTGGCTAAAACATATAAAGAACTGTTGCTGGAACTGGGTATCAGAGGTGGGTTTCAGCAGGTTCTTTTTTTAAAAAATATTTTTTTTATTTTTTAACACAAACAAACATAAACATAAAAATCTCGTCAAACCAATTACAGTGTGTTGGTGTGTGTTTACCTATCTTCTTGTGCAGTTTCAAAATAAGCATCTCTTTCATACATCTGTCTTACATTGTACAGGTCTCTTACTCAATCAATTTTTAATTAAACAGTATTTTTTCTAATAACATAATTCATTCCATTCTCCTAAATTAGTTTAATTCAAATTACTTCTCTTAATCTTGACCACTTTTTTAAAAAAACCTTTTCTAACATATCTTTCCTTCTAACCAGTAATAAAATAGATCCCATATTTTATAATATTGCTTGTCTTCTTGTTAATAATAATAATAATAATAATAATAATAATAATAATAATAATAATAATAATAATAATAATAATAATAATAATAATAATAATAATAATAATATTTTAATTTGTATACCGCCCTTCTCCCGAAGGACTCAGGGAGGTGCACAGCTAGAATAAAATACAAAGAAAACAGTACATATAATATTAAGAACAATTCTTAATTTCTTAATTCTTAATGTTCTCTAATTTCAGATGTCAGTTTGCTAATTTCTGCACATTCCATCATCTTTCTAATAATTTCATCTTGTGAAGGTAATTTCTCATTTTTCCAATTTTTAGCAAACACAATCCTGGCTGCTGTAAGAATATTCACAACAAATATTTTAAATCTCTAGTATATATTTCAGGTATAATTCCCAACAAGAAAACTTCTGGCTTGAAGTCTATATGTTTTTTGATCATTTTCTCCAACCATGTGTGTATTTTACTCCAAAATCTTTTCGCTTCAACGCATGTCCACCACATATGGTAATATGATCCAGGTATCTGATGTGGTTTCAGCAGGTTCTGACCAGTTCTGGAGAATGGGTAGTGAAACTTTTGAGTAGTTTGGAGAACCAGTAGTAAAAATTCTGACTGGCCCCACCCAGTGGTGGGATTCAGCCAGTTCGCACCACTTCGGGAGAACCGGTTGTTAACTTTCTGAGCAGTTTCACAAACTGGTTGTTGGAAGAAATCATTAGGGCAGAGAACCAGTTGTTAAATTACTTGAATCCCATCACTGGCCCCGCCCCCATCTATTCTCTGCCTCCCGAGTCCCAGCTGATCAGGAGGAAATGGGGATTTTTGCAGTAACCTTCCCCTGGAGTGGGGTGGGAATGGAGATTTTACAGTATCCTTCCCCTGCCACACCCACCAAGCCATGCCACACCCACCAAGCCACACCCACAGAACCAGTAGTAAAAAAATTTGAAACCCGCTAGGTATGTTTTAGTCTGGACTAAAGAAGGACTAAGGGAGACATAATGGAAATCTTCCAATATCTCAGAGGTTGCCACAAAGAAGAAGGAGTCAAGCTATTCTCCAAAGCACCTGAGGGTAGAACAAGAAGCAACGGGTGGAAAATAATCAAGGAGAGAAGCAACTTAAAACTAAGGAGAAATTTCCTGACAGAACAATTACCGTAATCCGCTTGTCTCCAGCAGCTGTAAATGTTCCAACACTGGAAGTTTTTAAGAAGAGATTGGACAACCATTTGTCTGAAGTGGTGTAGGGTTTCCTGCCTAAGCCCAGGGTTGGACTGGAAGACCTCCAAGGTCCCTTCCAACTCTGTTATTCTCTTCTCTTCTCTTCTCTTCTCTTCTCTTCTCTTCTCTTCTCTTCTCTTCTCTTCTCTTCTCTTCGATATCCTTGGTTAGACCCAACTCCTGATGGATCAGAGAAAGTGGGCAAGTCCTAGGTCTTTCTATCATTCAATGGCATCTAGTGATTCTTTCCTGGTGATACATGATCTCTGGAGCACCCTTTTCTTGAGACTCATCAGGTCCCAATCTTGACTATGCTTCAAAGAGCCTTGAGAATTTGGATTTTTTTCATTTCAAAAATTGAGTTGAGTGAGCAATAGAACCCTGCATGTTTCTTTTGACTAATACTATGACTAATTGTATTTTCTGAACATTTGGAATTTCCTATTTCTATCTTATCTGCAAGTTCCTAGTGTTCTTTTATTGCATGCCGCCAAGAACCGCTACAGAGTTTGAAGACGTAATGAATAATACATCAATGAATATCGACAAATGCTTCATGCATCTCATTCTATCCCTGGCTACAATCCACAGTTCTTCCAAAAAATATTCCAATATCTTTGTGATCTCCACCCCTAACTCTCCCCCCCACCACTTTTTAAAAGTTTCTCTCAATCTTGCAAAGCATAGTAATTTTGTCTGGTCCATCCACTGCTTGGATCAGCTGATTACCACCTCAAGATGTTAATCAATTCTTAATTTGGCATCCGATGGACTGACTAGTTCTTCTTGAGACACATAATTTGAAGAGCTTTGTCTTCTTTCTTCTGCTTTTCCTGTGTCCAGTTCCCAGAGCTAGATGCAGATGGGCTATGAATATATAGTAGCCCTCAGCAAAATAACCTAGGAAACAACCAACTGTGGCCAGTTGGTGGATTTCAGACCTGGGATAGACCTTTCTAAAGCAAAGCACCTAGAACAAGAAACAATGGGTGGAAACTAATCAAGAAGAGAAGCAACTTACAACTAAGGAGAAATTTCCTGACAGTTAGAACAATCTATAAGTGGAACGACTTGCCTGCAGAAGTTTTGAATGCTCCAACACTGGAAATTTCTAAGAAAATGTTGGATAGCCATTTGTCTGAAATGGTGTAGGGTTTCCTGCCTCGGCAGGGGGTTGGACTAGAAGACCTTCAAGGTCCCTTCCAACTTCGTTTTATGTTAAACATTAGAAACATCATGGAATCATAAGGTTGGAAGAAACCTTGGAGATCTTCTAGAGCAGGGGTAGTCAATCTTTTTATACCTACCGCCCACTTTTGTATTTTTATTTTATTTTATTTGCATTTATATCCCGCCCTTCTCCGAAGACTCAGGGCGGCTTACACTATGTTAAGCAATAGTCTTCATCCATTTGTATATTATATACAAAGTCAACTTATTGCCCCCAACAATCTGGGTCCTCATTTTACCTACCTTATAAAGGATGGAAGGCTGAGTCAACCTTGGGCCTGGTGGGGCTTGAACCTGCAGTAACTGCAAGCAGCTACTGTTAATAACAGACTGTCTTACCAGTCTGAGCCACAGAGGCCCGTATCTCTGTTAGTAGTAAAATTTTCTAACCGCCCACCAGTTCCACAGCAATGCACTGTGTATTGTCATCTGTGCATGCCTCTCATGCATCATCGATTAGGTTTGGGGGGGGGCACCGGCTACCAGCTCTGCTTGTCTGTTACAGCTGGGTGGTGTGGGGGGAAATGCGCGAGCTATTCTGGGATGAGGCTCTTTTGTTTGCGGTCGCACTATAGCGCCATTTAGTTTCACTTACGTAACGTGAACTAAACGTATGTGCGGGCAATACAAATAGTATATTTTCAGAAATTTAAATTGTCACGGGGAATTTTATGAAAACCTAATGAAAATGTTTTTAAATAATGCTATGAATTTTTTAAAAAAAGTCAATTAAATTAAAAAAAAGGAAAGTGCTTCAGTATCGGACAAAACCCCTACCGCCCACCATGAACGCTGGAACGCCCACTAGTGGGCGGTAGGGACCAGTTTGACTACCACTGTTCTAGTCCAAGATCCTTGCCCAAGGCAGGAGTCCTTATTCCATTCCAGACACATGGTTGTCCAAACTTTTCTTGAAAACTTCCAGCAATGGAGCACCCAAATCTTTGGAGGCAATACAATCGAGATCAAGGGAGGTACTAATACCACTCTATAAAGCCTTAGTAAGACCACACCACACACACCATCAACGGGACAGAAGTTGCCATCAGAAGTTGTGCGAGCTTCATCACTGGAAGCTTTCAAGAAGAGATTGGATTACCATCTGTCAGAAATGGTGTAGGGTCCCCTGCTTGGGTGGGTTTGGACTAGATGACCTACAAGGTCCCTTCCAACTTTGTTATTTATTTATTTATTTATTTATTTATTTCGATTTTTATACCGCCCTTCTCCCGGAGGACTCAGGGCGGTGTACAGCCAAGTAAAAATTCAATATATAAACATTAAAAAGTTAATCTGTTAATCTGTTAATCTTTCTTTCTTTCTTTCTTTCTTTTTATTTATTTTTCTCTCTCTCCCTTTCTTTCTCTTTCTTTCTTTCTTTCTATTTATTTATTTATTTCGCTCTCTCTCCCTTTCTTTCTTTCCTTCTTTCTTTCTTTCTTTCTTTTTATTTATTTATTTTTTCTCTCTCCCTTCTTTCTTTCTTTCTTTCTTTCTTTCATTTATTTATTTATTTTCTCTCTCCTTTCTTTCTTTCTTTCTTTCTTTCTTTCTATTTATTTATTTATTTATTTATTTATTTCGCTCTTTCTTTCTTTCTTTCTTTCTTTTATTTATTTTTCTCTCTCCCTTTCTTTCTCTTTCTTTCTTTCTTTCTATTTATTTATTTATTTATTTATTTCGCTCTCTCTCCTTTCTTTCTTTCTTTCCTTCTTTCTTTCTTTCTTTCTTTCTTTTTTTCTTTATTTATTTTCTCTCTCCCTTTCTTTCTTTCTTTCTTTCTTTCATTTATTTATTTATTTTCTCTCTCCCTCTTTCTTTCTTTCTATTTATTTATTTATTTATTTCGCTCTTTCTTTCTTTCGTTCTTTCTTTCTTTCTTTTTATTTATTTTTCTCTCTCTCTCTCTTTCTCTTTCTTTCTTTCTTTCTTTCTATTTATTTATTTATTTATTTCGCTCTCTCTCCCTTTCTTTCTTTCCTTCCTTCTTTCTTTCTTTCTATTTATTTTTTTCTCTCTCTCTCCCTTTCTTTCTCTTACTTTCTTTCTAGAAGACGCCTGGAGAGCACCTGGAGGTCCAGTCGCTCCGAAACTGATCGGACACTAGTTAGGTCCTATTCTAGGACCTACCTAGTGGCAATGAGGGAAGCGAGGCGTTCCTACGCCTCCACCCTCATTGCGTCGGCAGATAACCGCCCGGCCGCCCTGTTTCGGGTCACCCGCTCTCTCCTACATCAGGAGGTGCGGGATGACCCTTTGCAGGGACGAGCCGAGGAGTTTAGCGGTTATCTATACGATAAAATCGCTCAGCTGAGGGACAGTCTGGATCGAATTTGGGATGATCCAGGCGAGGGAGAGGAGACACGTCTTGTTGAGTCCATTTGGGATGAGTTTGACCCTGTGGCTCCCGAGGACGTGGACAGGTTGTTGGGGAGGCTTCACGGCACGACATGTTTACTGGACCCGTGCCCTTCCTGGCTGGTACTGGCCACTCAGGAGGTGACACGAGGCTGGCTCCAGAGGATTATCAACGCTTCTTTGTTGGAAGGGGTTTTCCCTGCCGCCTTAAAAGAGGCGGTGGTGAGACCCCTCCTTAAGAAGCCCTCCCTGGACCCAGCTGTTTTGGGTAATTATCGTCCAGTCTCCAACCTTCGCTTTGTTGCGAAGGTTGTAGAGAGTGCCGTGGCGCGACAGCTACCTCAATACCTGGATGAATCCGTCTATCTAGACCCGTTCCAGTCCGGCTTCCGACCCGGATACAGCACGGAGACAGCTTTGGTCGCATTGGTGGATGATCTCTGGAGGGCTCGGGACAGGGGTTATTCCTCTGCCCTGGTCCTATTAGACCTCTCAGCGGCGTTCGATACCATCGACCATGGTATCTTGCTGCGCCGGTTGGGGGGATTGGGAGTGGGAGGCACCGTATATCGGTGGTTCTCCTCCTATCTCTCTGACCGGTCGCAGACGGTGTTGACAGGGGGGCAGAGGTCGACCGCGAGGGGCCTCACTTGTGGGGTCCCTCAGGGTCGATTCTCTCGCCTTCTGTTCAACATCTACATGAAGCCGTTGGGTGAGATCATCAGTGGTTTCGGGGTGAGATACCAGCAGTACGCTGATGACACCCAGCTGTACTTTTCCACCCCGGACTACCCCAATGAAGTTGTTGAAGTGCTGTCCCGGTGTTTGGAAGCCGTACGGGTCTGGATGGGGAGAAACAGGCTCAAGCTTAATCCCTCCAAGACGGAGTGGCTGTGGATGCCGGCACCCCGATTCAGTCAGCTGCAGCCGCGGCTGGCTGTTGATGTGAGTTATTGGCCCCAAAGGATAGGGTGCGCAACTTAGGTGTCCTCCTGGATGATCGGCTGTCGTTTGAAGATCATTTGACGGCCGTCTCCAGGGGGGCCTTCCACCAGGTTCGCCTGGTCCGGCAGTTGCGCCCCTTCCTTGATCAGGATGCCTTATGCATGGTCACTCATGTGCTCGTTACCTCTCGCTTGGATTACTGTAATGCTCTCTACATGGGGCTCCCCTTGAAGTGCGCTCGGAGGCTTCAGTTAGTCCAGAATGCAGCTGCGCGGGTTATAGAGGGAGCTACGTGGCTCCCATGTAACACGGATGCTGCGCAGGCTGCACTGGCTGCCTGTGGCTTTCCGAGTGCACTTTAAGGTGTTGGTTATGACCTTTAAAGCGCTCCATGGCTTAGGACCTGGGTACTTACGGGACCGCCTGCTGCTACCACATGCCTCCCACCGACCCGTACGCTCCCACAGAGAGGGACTTCTCAGGGTGCCGTCCGCCAAACAATGCCGGCTGGCGGCCCCCAGGGGAAGGGCCTTCTCTGTGGGGGCGCCCACACTCTGGAATGAGCTTCCCCCGGGTTTACGTCAAATACCTGACCTTCGGACATTTCATCGCGAACTAAAAACACATCTTTTTATCCGCGCGGGGCTGGCTTAAATTAGTTTTAAAGGGAAATTTTATTAATTTTAAATGGGGTTTTTAGTATGGAAAATTTTTAATCTCAGGCTAATTTAATAAGTTTTTAAATGATATTTTAATCTGTATATTGTGTTGTTTTACTTTTGCCTGTACACCGCCCTGAGTCCTTCGGGAGAAGAGCGGTATAAAAATTAAATTAAATAAATAAATAAATAAATTTATTTATTTATTTATTTCGCTCTCTCTCCCTTTCTTTCTTTCTTTCTTTTATTTATTTATTTTTCTCTCTCTCCCTTTCTTTCTTTCCTTCTTTCTTTCTTTCTTTCTTTCTATTTATTTTTCTCTCTCTCCCTTTCTTTCTTTCTATTTATTTATTTATTTCACTCTCTCCCTTTCTTTCTTTCTTTCTTTCTTTCTTTCATTTATTTATTTATTTTCTCTCTCCCTTTCTTTCTTTCTTTCTTTCATTTATTTATTTATTTTCTCTCTCCCTTTCTTTCTTTCTATTTATTTATTTATTTATTTCGCTCTTTCTTTCTTTCGTTCTTTCTTTCTTTCTTTTTATTTATTTTTTTCTCTCTCTCTTTCTTTCTCTTTCTTTCTTTCTTTCTTTTTATTTATTTATTTATTTTGCTCTCTCTCCCTTTCTTTCTTTCCTTCCTTCTTTCTTTCTTTCTATTTATTTTTTTCTCTCTCTCTCCCTTTCTTTCTCTTACTTTCTTTCTATTTATTTATTTATTTATTTATTTATTTCGCTCTCTCTCCCTTTCTTTCTTTCTTTTTATTTATTTATTTTTCTCTCTCTCCCTTTCTTTCTTTCCTTCTTTCTTTCTTTCTTTCTTTCTTTTTTTCTTTCTTTCTTTCTTTCTTTCTATTTATTTTTCTCTCCCTTTCTTTCTTTCTTTCTTTCTTTCATTTATTTATTTATTTTCTCTCTCCCTTTCTTTCTTTCTTTCTTTCTATTTATTTATTTTTTTCTCTCTCCTTTTCTTTCTTTCTTTCTTTTTTTTTCTTTCTTTCTATTTATTTATTTTTCTTTCTCCCTTTCCCTCTTTCTTTCTTTCTTTCTTTCTTTCTTTTTATTTATTTTTCTCTGTCTCCCTTTCTTTCTTTCTCTCTCTCTCTCTCAGGACAGAAGAATCTCTTTTGTGAAACTTCCATCTACCTGCAACATGGATTCTGTCACCATCACCACCACCTCTGCCATCAAGGAAGGATGGAACTTCACCGGGATATGTTCTGGGTGATATCCATTTGGGCCAGTTCCATCTGGAAGCGAGATACCTCGATTTACTCCCCCTCAGGAAGCTGAGCAGAATTTGTTCAAATCCCCGTTCCTGTTGCCGAAAACCTGTCAGCCTCGTTCGGAGACCTAAAGCGTGTCTTACAGGGCTCAGCGGTGAAGCTTGCTGATGGCTGCTATCAGAAAGGTCACTCACAGCTCGAGATGGATTATCTGCCCAGAACATTTTCTGGCTTTGACTGTTTGTCCTACAGCTGCTGTTCATTTTAGTCCTCTTCCATGCGTCTTGTCAGAAGACCAATATCTCCTCCTGAGCGTCAGGCTTTGTTCTTTCTCTGACATCCTTGTAAGGGTCATTTCTGAAAAGAAAACAACATTGCTGTCAGGTCTTAAAGCTACACCTCTGTGTGAAAAAAGGGTTGGCAAAATACTTGATTAAAGGTAAAGGTAAAGGTTCTCCTCGCACATACGTGCTAGTCGTTCCCGACTCTAGGGGGCACTGCTCATCTCTCTTTCAAAGCTGAAGAGCCAGCACTGTCCGAAGATGTCTCCATGGTCATGTGGCCGGCATGACTCAATGCCAAAGGCACACGGAACTCTGTTTCCTTCCCACCAAAGGTGGTACCTATTTTTCTACTTGCATTTTTTATGTGCTTTCAAACTGCTAGGTTGACAGAAGCTGGGACAAGTCACAGGAGCTCACCCCGTTTTGCAGCACTCGAACTGCCGACCTTCCGATCGACAAGCTCACCGTCTTAGCCACTGAGCCACCGCATCCCATACTTGATTAGAAGCGCATAAAACCTTTTTTCCAAAATTAGAACATTGAATTGCAGGGCTGGAAGCAGTGGTGGGTTTCAAAAACTTTTTATTACCAGTTTTGTGGGCGTGGCTTGGTGGGTGTGGCTTGGTGGGCGTGGCAAAGGAAAGATACTGCAAAATCTCCTCTCCCACCCCGCTCCAGGGGAAGGTTACTGCAAAATCCCCATTTCCTCCCAATCAGCTGGGATCCGGGAGGCAGAGAATAGATGGGGGCGGGGCCAGTCAGAATTTTTACTACCGGTTCTCCAAACTACTCAAAATTTCCACTACCGGTTCTCCAGAACTGGTCAGCACCTGCTGAAACTCACCTCTGGCTGGGAGGGACCTCAGGGGTCTTCTAGTCCAACCCCTGCTTAAGCCAGGGGACCATATATCATCTCAGTAAAATGGTTGTCCAGTCTTTTGAAAAATCTCAAAGATGGAGCACCCACAGCTCCAGGAGTTCATCAAGCTATTGCATTGATTAATTGTTCTCACTGACAGAAAATTTCTTCTTCTAGGTTGGGTTTTTTCTTGAAAAAGCTTCTTCACAAGCTTCCACCCATTACTTCTCATTCTGCCCTCTGGTGCTTTGAAGACATTTCATGCCCTAACTAGGTAATATAATTGGTAACACATCTCTAGCATTGATGCTATTACCTTGCGGGGTCGTGAAACATTTATTTTTATTTTATTTTTATTTATTTATTTTGTCACAACAATATATATAAGTATCATACAAAAAAAGATTATATAGTATATAAACATATATATGAGTAAATATTAGGAGGAATAATATATATATATATATATATATATATATATATATATATATATATATATATATATATATATATATATATATATATATATATATATATATATATATATATATATATATATATATATATATATATATATATATATATATATATATATATATATATATATCTGTGTAGGTCTTTGGTTGTTCGGTTTTCCCCGTGTAAAATTGGAAATGTCTTGCAACGTTCTGAAGTCTCATTCGTCATCTTCAGGCTTCAGCTTCGTGCTTCTGGGAGCAATGTGTGATCGCAGCTGTTTCTTCCTTTTAACTGCTAGTGGGGGTTTGAACTGATTGGGTGGGAGTTTGGCTGTGCTCTGATTGGATGGAGGGTTTTTTTGTGCTCTGATTGGCTGGGGGTGTGTCCTGTTTGGGTGGGGGCTTGGTTGAGCTCAGTTTAGTCTGTGTTGCAGGGGGATTTGAGCTGGTGAGCTGCATAGCTGTTGTTTGGCTTTGTGGTGGTGCTACATCTTCATAGTGGGTGTCAGTCTGCTGCATGTATGGATTGGAGGGGTTTGAAATGGACAAGGGCAACACCACGGTGGTTATGAACACAAACTCTTTTATGCCCGATATGAGATATGAGATATTCTCCGTTGGAACTCCGTCGTCTGCGAGGTGCCCCCGCCTCGCAGAAATGACCCTCTACGTTATCGGGGGCCTATCTTAATGACGGGTTTTGGGACCCAGAGAGATGGCATGCATCGAAGAAGAACCTTTGGGGGTTTTGTAATAGGTTTTTGAATAAGGGGTTTTTAAAGGGGGGGAGGGGAGAGACGGGTAGGGGGAAAAGCCCGTCGGGGAGGGTAAGTCCAGTCCCAGCGCCAGCTCACAGCATTACTCTATCGGGTCCGAAGACAGGGGGGAGGGGAGTGTTTCAAACGTAGAGTGTTATTCCATCTGTACGGTAAGTGGGAGTGGCAGATATGGCGGAGGCAAGGAGCCGTATCGCTCATTGGGAGCACGTGGTCGATATCTAAAAGCGATCACGTGCTCCAGCCCCTCAGTCCTTACTCATTCCCCGGATGGTCAGGATACTCAGAGCTTGGGTCTTCGACTGATGTTATGCAATGCCCGGTCCGTGGCCAATAAGGCTCCCTTAATTTGTGACCTTATTCAGAGGGAGGCCGCGGACTTTATGGGCATTACGGAGACCTGGCTGGGCACAGAGGGGGGTGTACCCCTGGTTGAACTGTGTCCTCCAGGTTTCCGTGCATTCCATCAGCCGAGGGCCAAAGGTAGGGGTGGGGGGGTGGCGGTTGTGATTAAAGAAAGCCTAGAGCCGAGGGAGTCCACTGTGCCTCAGATAGCTGGTTGTGAATCCCTTTTTGTGAAGTGGGGCCATAGGAATCAGATGGGCTTGTTGATCACGTACCTGACTCCTTGCTGCGTGACTACAGCCCTGCCTGAGCTACTAGAGGAGCTTGCCGGGGTGGCGGTTGAGATTCCCAGACTTTTAGTCTTGGGTGATTTCAACCTGCCATCGGCCGGCTTGTCATCAACGATGGTCCAGGAGTTCCAGGCTTCCATGATGGCCTTGGACCTGATTCAAGTAACTGATGGCCCCACACACACTGGGGGAGGCACACTAGACTTGATTTTTATCTCTGGACAGTGGTTTAATGATCTAGATGTAGGAGATTTAGTGATAGAACCGGTGTCATGGTCAGATCATTTTCTCCTTCGCCTAGACTTTCGGACCGCCGCCCACCATCGCAGGGAGACGGAGCCAATGCGTTGGTTCCGTCCCAGGCGCCTGATGGACCCTGAGAGGTTCCGGACGGAGCTTGGGCCGTTCCCTGAGGATCTTGCCCACGGCACGACTGAAGAACTAGTCGTGGCCTGGGAAC
Source organism: Ahaetulla prasina (assembly GCF_028640845.1). Taxonomy (NCBI): domain Eukaryota; kingdom Metazoa; phylum Chordata; class Lepidosauria; order Squamata; family Colubridae; genus Ahaetulla; species Ahaetulla prasina. Next base: position 294,243,256 of record NC_080540.1, on the reverse strand, counting down.
TGGCCACGGCTGGGGCTTTCGACCGTGTTGTGCCTTTGCGGCCTCTGACCCGGTGTAGATCTCACCTGGCTCCTTGGTTTTCTGAGGAGCTGAGGGAGATGAAATGCCAGAGAAGACGCCTAGAGAGCATCTGGAGGTCTAGCCATTCCGAGGCTGATCGGACACTAGTGAGGTCTTTTACCAGGACCTATCTAGTGGCAATGAGGGAGGCGAAACGTTCCTACGTTTCCACCCTCATTGCATCGGCAGATAACCGCCCGGCCTCCCTGTTTTGGGTGGTCCGGTCCCTCCTTCATCAGGGGGGACGGGACGACCCCTTACAGGGACGTGCCGAGGAGTTTAACGGTTATCTATACGATAAAATCGTTCAGCTTCGGGATAGTCTGGACCAAAATTGCGATGATCCAGGCGGGATGACGGAGCCTCGTCTTGTTGAGGTTATTTGGGATGAGTTTGATTCTGTGGCTCTCGAGGACGTGGACAGGTTGCTGGGGAGGTTACACGCAACCATATGTTTACTGGACCCGTGTCCCTCCTGGTTAGTACTGGCTACTCAGGAGGTGACACGAGGCTGGCTCCAGGGGATCATAAATGCTTCTTTGGTGGAGGGGGTTTTCCCCGCCGCCTTGAAAGAGGCGGTGGTGAGACCCTTCCTCAAGAAGCCTTCCCTGGACCCAGCTATTTTGGGGAATTACCGTCCAGTCTCCAACCTTCGCTTTGTGGCGAAGGTTGTAGAGAGTGTGGTTGCATGGCAACTACCCCAGTACCTGGATGAAGCCGTCTATCTAGACCCGTTCCAGTCCGCTTCGGTCATAGTACAGAGACAGCTTTGGTCGCGTTGGTGGATGACCTCTGGAGGGCCAGGGATAGGGGTTTTTCCTCTGCCCTGGTCCTATTAGATCTCTCAGCGGCTTTCGATACCATCGACCATGGTATCTTGCTGCACCGGTTGGAGGGGTTGGGAGTGGGAGGCACCGTTTATCGGTGGTTCTCCTCCTATCTCTCCGACCGGTCGCAGATGGTGTTGACAGGGGGGCAGAGATCGACCGCGAGGCGCCTCACTTGTGGGGTGCCGCAGGGGTCGATTCTCTCGCCTCTCCTGTTCAACATCTATATGAAGCCATTGGGTGAGGTCATCAGTGGTTTCGGGGTGAGTTACCATCTGTACGCTGATGATACGCAGCTGTAATTTTCCACCCCGGACCACCCCAACGAAGCTGTCAAAGTGCTGTCCTGGTGTCTGGAGGCCGTACGGGTCTGGATGGGGAGAAACAGACTCAAGCTCAATCCCTCCAAGACGGAGTGGCTGTGGATGCCGGCACCCCGGTACAGCCAGCTGCAGCCGCAGCTGGCTGTCGGGGGCGAGTTATTGGCCCCAACAGAAAGGGTGCGCAACTTGGGCATCCTCCTGGATGGGCGGCTGTCGTTTGACGATCACTTGGCGGCCGTCTCCAGGAGGGCTTTTTACCAAGTACGCTTGGTTCGCCAGTTGCGCCCCTTCCTTGACCGGGATGCCTTATGCACAGTCACTCATGCTCTTGTCACTTCCCGTTTGGATTATTGCAATGCTCTCTACATGGGGCTGCCCTTGAAGTGCACCCGGAGGCTGCAGCTAGTCCAGAATGCAGCTGCGCGGGTAATAGTGGGAGCAACTCGTTGCTCCCATATAACACCGATCCTGTGTGGCTTGCACTGGCTTCCTGTGGTCTTTCGGGTGCGCTTTAAGGTTTTAGTTACCACCTTCAAAGCGCTCCATGGCTTAGGGCCCGGGTACTTACGGAACCGCCTGCTGTTACCTCATGCCTCCCACCGACCCGTACGCTCACACAGAGAGGGTCTTCTCAGGGTGCCGTCCGCCAAACAATGTCGGCGGGCGGCCCCCAGGGGACGGGCCTTCTCTGTGGGAGCTCCTACGCTCTGGAACGAACTTCCCCCTGGATTGTGTCAATTGCCTGATCTTCGGACCTTTCGCCGTGAGCTGAAAACGCATTTATTTATTCAAGCGGGACTGGCTTAATATTTTTAATATTTTTAAATTTTTTAAAAATTCTTTAACTGGTTTTTATCATTTTAGGGTTTCTAATTTTAAATTTTAAATTTTTTATTTGGCCTTTTTTCTAATATGCTTGGTTTTAAATTGTTGTTTTAATTGTATATTTCTTATATTTTTATCTTTTGGCTGTACACCGCCCTGAGTCCTTCGGGAGAAGGGCGGTATAAAAATTTAATAAATAAATAAATAAATAAATAAATAAATAAATAAATAAATAAATAAATAAATAAATAAATAAATAAATAAATAATAAATAAATAAATAAATAAATAAATAAATAAATAAATAAATAAATAAATAAATAAATAAATAAATAAATAAATAAATAAATAAATAAATAAATAAATAAATAAATAAATAAATAAATAAATAAATAAATAAATAAATAAATAAATAAATAAATAAATAAATAAATAAATAAATAAATAAATAAATAAATAAATAAATAAATAAATAAATTTATTTATTTTCTCTCTCTCCTTTCTTTCTTTTATTTATTTTCTCTCTCTCTCTCTCTCTCCTTTCTTTCTTTCCTTCTTTCTTTCTATTTATTTATTCAAGCGGACTGGCTTAATATTTTAATATTTTAATATTTTAATATTTTAATATTTTAATATTTTAATATTTTAATATTTTAATATTTTAATATTTTAATATTTTAATATTTTTAAATTTTAAATTTTAAATTTTAAAAATTCTTTAACTGGGTTTTATCATTTTAGGGTTTCTAATTTTAAATTTTAAATTTTAAATTTTAAATTTTAAATTTTAAATTTTGACTTTTAAAAATTTCATACATTATTTAAAAATATTTTCATTAGTTTTCATAAAATTCGACAATTTAATTTTCTGAAAATATACCATTTGTATCACACACATAAGTTTAGTTCACGTTATGTAAGTGAAACTAAATGGCTTATAGTGCCAAACAAAGAGCCTCGTCCCAGAATAGCTCTTGCATCTCCCCTGAACCGTGGGTGGTTAGAAAATTTTACTACTAACAGAGATAAAGATGGCGGTAGATAGAAAAAGGTTGACTACCCTGCTTTAGATGGTTATCATCATACGATAATCTCCAATGGTACAGTTCTCAAATTATTAACTACAACTGAATTCATAATAATACCTGTGTGGTGATGGAAGTCAAAAATAGAAAATAATCTTTCCAATTAACTTTTGAAGTAACAGCTCCTCCAGTCCCCGGGTAGTTGCTATGAGAGCTAATTCCAGGGTCTGGTGCTGGAAATGATTGTTGTTCCTATTTTAAATAATAAACCCTTGCTACCTGCAGAACAGTGTCCTTTAGCAAAGGAATGTCTAGTAAGATTTTCCCAATCTCAGATCCTGTTTTGAACTTCAGCAGGGCCAAAACTGAATAGCACATGAGAGGGAACATGATATTCTTCCAACCACCATGTGGGTATGTACAACTTATACAATGATTTATAAAAAAATACTTGTTTCAGATGTGGGTGTGCTGCTTTAGCATCCCATAATATTAGAATGGTGCAAATTAAAAGGCATTAGGAAAGATTTTTCAAATGTATCTTAGTAAATTATTCAGTTAAAAATAGAAGGGAATAATAAAGTAGCAATGATCATAAAATCTACCATTTTTATTTTAAGAAGTTCAAGTTTTATTTTTTTTGCCAAGTCAGAAATAGTTTGTTCTGAACAATCTATGCAATTGTTTAACAGCACTAGAAGGCAATAGCAGCTTTATTAATGAACCGCCTTTTATGAGGAACATGACAAGAATTAAAGAGTCTTTTCCCACAATACTTGTCTCAAGATAAAATATTATTTGTTCACTGAGTCTTATGCCTCATGAATGCCAATTCAATTCTAATATCTTGTTTTTTTTTTAAGTAAAGTTAAATTTTATCATGGATGAAATAATGAAGCATTAAAATCAAATTTCCCCCACTGTGTTTTTTTTTTCTCCTGTAACATTTTTCCTGTTCATACAGAGGTGTGATTATATGTTTGAATATTTTATATTTTTAGATATCCTAGACTAATAAGATCTTATGGTTAATACTTGATAACCACTGGGATCAACAAATTGGCCAGTGAACTGCAAAGGTAGTTTTCCAACACTTTACATTCTGTGATGATACTAACCAAACAACATCTTCCTACCACAGGTGATTGGAAAGGACTCAATAGATGGATAAAAATGCCAAATGTAGCCTGAACATCTGGCTGTGCAATGAACCATAATAATAATAATTATCTAGTAAAAGATTCTACAAACTGACTATGATCATGACACAGTGGCAAAACAATTCACTGATACATCTTAAAAACTATCAAATGATAGTAATGAAAATTTGTGGAACATAGTTGAAAAAGTAGTAAAATGAAGATAAAGTTAAAATATTATGGGATTCCAAATGCAAACTAATTTAGCTTTAGCTCATAACACACCATTTTTACTGTGGTTGAAAAGATGAAAGTAGATAATTGATATGGCAATACCAGGAAAGACAGAATTGAGAAAGATAATACAGTATCAAGGTCTGAAAATAAAAGTTGAAAAATATGGCATAAAGCAGCCAAGGAATCCAGCCATGGTGATCTCACTTATTAGCATATGCTTCTATACAAAATCTTGGACATCACTTAGAAAATTTATGCACTGACAACTTCCACCTATTAATTACAAAAGGCCACATCACTTGGATCTGCACATATGCTGATGCTGATACATAATAATATCCTAAGTTCTTGGAAAGATCTCAATGCTTATCAAGACCAAGAAAACAAAGCTAAAGACCTGTGTTTTCACATCGTTACTGTATATAATATAGAGCTTTCCATTCTTGCACATTTTGAATGATTTACAATAAAACAATTAAAAATTCCTGCAGTGTGAGGGATGACTCACTGAAAGGAGAATGGTTTTCACAACCCTAAAAAGTTGCCTGGTAGTTTCACAAATATCAAGGGGCAAGCATTCCTGTGTGTGAGTGTTTCCACAGAGAAGAATCATCCACAAGGAGCCTTAGGTAAACAGATCTTCAATTAGTTTCCACAGAGAGGAATGCTGCAATAGGTTAAAGTGATCACAATAAGTTTACCTCTTCGCATAGTTGAAGAGAAGTCAGGATGTTCAAAAAGTCAGGAAAAATCATGTTGCAATATGGCTATGCTTCCATTGAAGATGAGTTGAAACTATTTCTGCTATATGCCCAAGGAAACTGATTACTCACTTCATTGTCTGCCAAAACCACCCTGCTGTTCTCTAAAGGCTTATATCTGTTAGCTGCAGACATTACATGGACTCCTCCCATTTCCTTTTTTTTTTATTGAAAGAGTTTTAAAAACAAAACATTTTCCCCTTTTTCCCCTCCTCCCAAAAACAAAACAAAACAAACCTCCCTCCCCCACGGCTCCCGGTCAATCACAAGGTATTGTTATACATAAACCAAACATAGTATAAAATTTTCCCTTCCAATCCAAATAACCACATCCAAAGCTTTTCATCTCCCAACCCCTCCCCATTACATAAAATAACTTTCTAATTATTCAAAGGCAATCTGATATTTCTTAATCTGATATCTGTTTTGTAGATAATCAATCCATTTTTCCATTCAATTAAATATCTTTCCATGTATTGTCTTTTAAAAACGCTGAGATTTTAGCCATCTCAGCCAAATTAATAACTTTCAATATCCATTCTTCTATTGTAGGTATCTCTTCTTTCTTCCAGTATTGTCCAATCAACAGTCTTGCTGCTGTTATTAAGTTCAAAATCAATTTAGTCTCAATCCCTGTACAATCCATTATAATTCCCAAAAGGAAAAATTGTGGCAGGAACTTTATCTTCTTCTTCAGTACATTTTGAATAATCCACCAAATTCTTATCCAAAAGACCTTAATTTTCTTGCAAGTCCACCAAATATGAAAATATGTAGCATCATCACAATCACACCTCCAACATTTCGCTTGGATATTAGGATACATACATGATAATTTTTTGGGATCTAAATGCCATCTATAAAACATCTTATAAAAATTTTCCTTAAATTCTGTGCTTGTGTAAACTTAACATTTCTAACCCAAATTTTCTCCCATGTTTCCAACATTATTGGTTCCTGAATATTCTGTGCCCATTTTATCATACAATCCTTTACCAAATCCTTTTCCGAATCTATTTCAAGCAACACATTATACAATCTCTTTATATGCTCCTGGGTCTGATTTCTAATTTGCTTTATTAAATTTTCCTCCCTTTGCATTATACCAATTTTTTGATCTTCTTTCCATCTAGCACTTATTTGCCCATATTGAAACCAAGTATAATTCCTCCCTTCTTCATTTAATACCTGTAATGATTTTAATTGCAATCTACCTCCTTCAGCATACAAAAGTTCTTTATATGTAATCATTTCCTGTTTCTGTTCTATATTTATATTCTCTATTGCATGTCTAGGGCTCGCCCATATAGGAATCTTATAATCTAATTTATAGGAATATTTATTCCAGACCAAAAGAGCACTTCTCAACACATGATTCTTAGAAGCCCTATCCACTTTTTTTCCATAAAATAAGTTCGCATGCCATCCATGTAACAAGTCATAACCTTCTATATTCAAAATTCTTTCCTCTGTTAAGTTAAACCAGTCACTTATTACTGAAAGGGTTACTGCTTCATAATATAGTTTAAAGTTAGGCATTCTTAAACCACCTCTTTCCCGTGAATCCTGTATTATTTTCATTTTAACCTCGCCTTTTTACCCTGCCATATAAATTTATTAATCCCACTCTGCCAATCTTCCAAATTTTTATCCTTTTAATTATAGGTATCATCTGGAACAGAAACAAAATCTAGGTAACACATTCATTTTAATAGCCGCAATCCTTCCCAATAGGGATAACTGCAATTTCTTCCAGCCATTCATATCATTCTGAACTTTTTGCCATAGCAAGTCATAATTATTCTTATAAAGTTTCTTGTTCGATGAGCTAATATAGACCCCTAAATATTTAACCTTTTTTACTACCTCAAATCCTGTCATTTCCTCTAGTTTTTGTTTCTGTTGTATAGACATATTTTTAATTATCACTTTTGTTTTATTCTGATTTATTTTAAATCCTGATACCTTTCCATATTTATCAATTACTTCCAACAAAAATCTACTTGAATTTATAGGATTCATTAACGTAACCACTACATCATCTGCAAAAGCTCTAACTTTGTACTCATATTGTCTAATCTTAATTCCTCTATTTTCATTAATTTCGTATTTTATCTAATAATGGTTCCAGAGTCAAAACAAACAATAATGGTGATAAGGGACATCCCTGTCTTGTTCCTTTCGCAATCTTAATAACTTCTGTCAAACTACCATTTACTATAATCTGTGCTGTTTGCTCTCCATAAATCGCTTTAATTATTCTAATAAAACAGTCTCCAAATTGCATTTTCTCTATTAATTTAAATAAAAAATCCCAATGCAATCGATCAAAGGCTTTCTCTGCATCCAAAAAAATAAGTGCCGCTGAAGTATTCTTCTTCCAAATATTCCAATATATTAATAATCTGTCTAACATTATTCCTCATCTGCCTCCCTTTATAAAACCAGATTGATCAGTATGAATTCTTTGTTGTAAAACTAACATTAATCTATTTGCTATTATTTTACAAAATCTTATAATCATTATTTAAAAGTGAAATCGGCCTATAGTTACCAGGTTTAGAGCAGTCTTGCTCTTCGGTATCAGTGAAATAAAAGATGTTTTCCATGACGGGGTATTCCCACCCTAATTGTATCTGATTAAATAATTCTTTAAGTGGGCCTAATATTTCATCCTGTGTTTTTTTATAATAAGTTGCTGTAAGACCATCTGTACCAGGGGTTTTCCCCATTTTTAATTGTTTAATTGCCTCCACTATTTCTCCAGTAGCTATCGGCCGGTTCAGCTCCTCCCTCTGTTCTAATGTTAGAATATTCACCTTATAATCTTTCAAATAATCATAAATGTCCCTATCCAATATTTTGTCTTTTGCATATAGTGCAGTATAAAATTCTGAGAATGCCTTTTAATTTTATCCTGTTGATATCTCTTTACCTTTATATTCTATTTTTGTATGACACGTGCTTTCTGTTTCTTCCTTAAATTATATGCCAACCATCTCCCAGGTTTATTTGCATTACAAAAGGTATTATGTTTAGTATATTGTATATTCGTTGCCACCTGGTCTGCCATTAACATATTAAATTGACTCTGTAATATTTTTATAGCCTCTTTAAGTTTATGATCTTGTGGGTTTTGAATTAATAACTGTTGCTTCCTTTGAATTTCTTCTTCCAAATATCTACGCTGCTTTTGTTTATTATTCCTTTGCCTGTTGTCCAAATAAATCAATATCCCTCTAATAAACGCTTTGCTCGCTTCCCACACAGTTCCTATAGGTGTCCCTTTGTACATATTAAAATCAAAAAATTCTTTTAACTGTTTCTTACAATAAGTTACATTATCCTCATATCTAAACAGATTTTCATTCAACCTCCATGTTCTACCACCTTTTTTCCCTTGTAATAATTCCATCCATACTGGGCTATGGTCAGTTAAACACCTCGAAATATCTTCGCTTTCTTCACCCTAGAAAGCAAGTCATTAGAAATTAAAATAAAATCAATGCGTGAAAAGATTGATGCCTATCAGAAAAAAGTAAAATCTCTCTCATCTGGATTCCGTAACCTCCATATATCTCTAAACTCAAAGTCTTCCATCATTTCAAAAAGGATTTTGGTAATTTTGCATGTATAGGTATCTTCTTGGAGGAAGTTCTCTTATCCCTTCTTGTATCAATTACTCCATTCCAGTCTCCTAATAAAATAAACGAACTATAATCCCAGAGGGTCAACCTCTCATGTAACATTTTGTAAAACTTTTCTTGTTGCTGATTAGGTGCATAAATACCTATCAACAAAGTCTTTTTTGCATCTATCACCAGTTCAATAGCAATAAATCTTCCTTGAATATCTGCCTCAATTAGCTTAGCTGGTATATCCTTCCTGATATATACAACAATTCCATGCTTCTTTTCCAAAGCTGATGCAACAAAATGGTTACCCAATTTTGAATTAATTAAATATTTTTGGTCTGATAATTTTATATGTGTCTCTTGCAAACAAATCACATCATTTTTAAATTGTTTCAAGTAGTGAAATATTTTCCTTCTTTTCTGAGCTGAATTCAAGCCATTAACATTCCATGACAAGATTCTATTTGCCATTACTGGCCTCCTGAAGCTTTGAAGCAGACAACGGAAGCTCCTCCTCCGGTATCTTCCGTCTAGCTCCTCCCACAGCTTCCATAATGGGATCCTGACTTTGACTTTGAGACTGTTGCTCTTCTTTACGCTTAAGGGCTCCTCTTGTCACCCTTTGCTCTTGTGGTTCCTCTAATACTGGCAGCAATAAAGGCTCTTGGGTCACCACGCCTTCTTGAGTCTCTTGAAGTTTTTCTATCACTTCTATTTCGACTTTCAAAACTGTAGAAAGAAAATCCTTTGCCTTTAAAACCGTGTCAATTCTATATCTCCTTCCTTGATAGAATAGTGTCAGTCCAACTGGCACCTCCCATCTGAATTGAATCTGATGTTTTTTAAGTTCTTGTGTAAAAAAAGCAAATTGCTTCCTGTCTCTTAACATCTTTGAAGGAATCTCTTTCAACACCTTCAACTCCTGTTCTCCAATTTTTAAAGTTGTCTGATATGAAACTTGCAGAATTTGATTTCTCATAGTCCTTTTCACAAAATAAACCACAATGTCCCGAGGAAGCTTTCTCTGTCTTGCAATCCAAGAATTAACTCTATATATTTTATCAATTTGGTAAGCTACCTCTTGGGGGTCCGCTTCAATAAATTCAGCCAATGCTTCTGATATAATTTTTCTTAAGTCTTCTCCACGCTCTTCTCGCATACCACGAATTCTAAGAGCTCCTTCCATAAGTTTATATTGTAATATCACAACCTGATCTTCATTTTGATCCACTTTTTTCTGAACACCTTTCATTTCATCTTCTAAATACTTATTTGACTGAGAGATCTGTTGCATTTCCACTTCCAATCCTTCAATTTTTTTACTCAGTCCTTGAACTGCCATAAGAATATCTTCTTATTTTTGCATTAAAATTCTCCATCATCTCTTTTTGCCTATCTTCAGAAAGTTTTAATTGTTCTTTCAATATTTCCTCAAGACTTGGTTCAGATCCCCTTCTTCCAGAAGGCTTTAAAGGTTTAGCTGCCATTCTGTCTTCAAAAGAATCAGGAATTCAAACTTAATAACTCTCCTTCCTCCTTTCAGTATAAAAAAATCTCCGTTTGTAACAATCCACAAGTAACGCTGCTTCATCGTACTAAAAAATTTTACTTTCACTTTTAGACGCCATTTTAAAAGTCAATTAATCAAAGACAAAGAAAGGTTTCAAATTTCAAAAAGGGAGTCGGTACTTGCCGTGCTGATTCTACATCAAAGTTCGAACGCTTGTGAAATTCCCGTCTGCTTGGAATATCAATCAATTTAATAAGTTCTCTAGAGCAGAAGCAACATTCCTCTCCTTTTCCCTGATAAAAACAGGGGCGTGCTGAAGTTGGAAGGAGTGGAATTCGGTGGGGTCATAAATCCAGGAAAATTCGCTCTTAAGAGCAAACCCCCTGTCAGACCTGCCACTCTTCCACAATTCTGATAATCTCTTTCACCCAGAGATTATGCTAAGCTCAGTGAACAGTGATTTATTTTCTGTTTCACTGACTTTTACAATCTTCTAACACGGAGTGCTCTGTTTGAGCACCCAGCAGGAGGGTGACGTCACTGGAGCCTCTGAGTTGGTAGTTCCTTGATTGGGCTATTGTTTACTGCTTGATGGTCTTAGATTCATCTTGGTGTTAATGAAATATCTGTAAGAAAACCACCAAACTCAGAGAGCACCAAGAACCCCACAGTCGTAGTTGTCCTCCTCCTCCAACTCCTTTCTGCAAACCCCCACTCACTTATAGCACTGATTATGTTACCTAGGTAGGTTATGAAACATCTGCAAGAAAACCATCAAGTTCGGAGAACACCTAGGACTCCAGAGTTTTAATCCTGAGCTATAAATATTCTCTTCTATTAGCACCTACTGTCCTGGCCAGCTTAATCTACCTGAGATCCAGCTAGGGTTTTCTTTTTGTGTGTGTAGATGCAACTTGGAGTTTGCCTTGATTCCTGCCACTTGCCTGAACTAGTCTCTGCAATTTTCTTGTCCATTGACTTTAACTCTAAAATTGATTTCTAGAATTAGAAGTTCTAGTACCACTTTAGAAAGCCTTAGTAAGACCATGCTTAGAATACTGCATCAAGTTCTGGTCATCACAATATAAAAAAAAAGATGTTGAGACTGTTGAAAGTTTGCAGAGAAGAGCAACAAAAATGATTTTTTATTTATTTATTTATTTATTTATTTATTTATTTATTATTTATTTATTTATTTATTTATTTATTTATTTATTTATTTATTTATTTATTTATATTTTTATACCGCCCTTCTCGAAGACTCAGGGCGATGTACAGCTGGAATAAAACAGTAACATAGCAGTTAAAAAAAATATATGAATAAAAATCTAATTCGATTTGGCTAAAAGTTAAAAATAATAAGATAAAAATTATAAAAGACCCTATAAAACCCTATAAAACCCTATTAAAAGTCCCATTAGGCCAGCCCTGCTCGATGAAATAAGAAAGTCTTGAGCTCACGCTAAAAGGTCCGGAGGTCAGGGAGTATGCGTAGCCCCACAGGTAGTTCATTCCACAGGGCAGCTGCCCCCACCGAGAATGCTCTTCCCCTGGGAGCCGCCAGCCAGCATTGTTTGGCTGACGGCACCCTAAGGAGGCCTTCCCTGTGAGAGCGCACAGGTCGATGGGAGGCTGTTGGTGGCAGTAGGCGGTCAAGTAAATATCCCGGTCCCAAGCCATGGAGCGCTTTAAAGGTGATAACCAACACCTTGAACTGCACCCGGAAGACCACCGGCAACCAGTGCAGCCTGCGCAGGAGAGGTGTTATATGGGAGCTACGAGATGCTCCCTCTATCCCCCACGCAGCCTCATTCTGTACCAGTTGGAGCCTCCGGGTGCTCTTCAAGGGGAGCCCCATGTAGAGAGCATTGCAGTAATCCAGGCGGGAGGTAATGAGGGCATGAGTGACCGTGCATAAAGAATCCCGGTCCAGGAAGGGACACAACTGGCGAATCAGGCGTACCTGATAGAAAGCTCCCCTGGCGACGTCTGTCAAATGTTCTTCTAAAGACAGCCGCACATCCAGGAGAACACCTATGTTGCGAACCAACTCCCTGGGGGCCAACGACTCGCCCCCTACAGTCAGCGACGGAACCAGCTGACTGTGCCGGGACACCGGTATCCACAGCCACTCCGTCTTGGATGGGTTGAGTCGAAGCCTGTTTGTCCCCATCCAGACCCGGACGGCCTCCAAGCACCGGGACATCATATCGACGGCTTCGTTGGGGTGGTTCGGGGTGGAAATGTACAGCTGAGTATTATCAGCGTACAGTTGACAACTCACCCCAAAACCACGGATGATCTCCCCCAGAGATCAGAGAGATCAGAGATTAGGAGGTTGGAGGTTAAAACATACGAAGAACGGTTGCAGGAATTCAGTTTGTCTAGTCTAGTGAAAAGAAGGACTAGGGGAGCCATGATAGGAGCATTCCAGTATTTGAGGGGCTCCTACAAAGTTGAGGGGTCAATCTATTCTCCAAAGCACCTGTTCAGTCTCCTTCCCCACTTCAGATTCACGAGCTGGCCTTCAGCCAGTGGATTCACAGCTTATATCAATCCTGGCAGAGAAATCGCAGCTGCCTGCCCAAGTTCAAACAAATGACTCATGTAGCAAGACTTTCAGCTCTTATTGAAACGGATCAGCTAAACTTTTGCTTCCCGTGGAGTTAGAGCAGTCCCAAAGCTCCTTATATATCCTTTGGGGTGGAGCTCTTGCCCCACCCTTACTTTTGATGATGCTGCCTCTCTAATCTTCTGAAGCACAGGTCAAGCCAAGCTCGATTATTATTATTAACAGCTGGGTCTGAAGGGGTAGTCTGGGGAAGGGAGGAATCAGGGGATGACGGCCTCATTACGTCCTCTGACTGGTCTGGTTCTGACTCCTGGAGCCGAGCCAAAGGAATCGGTGCTCCCGAGGTAAGCCTTACCGGCCCTTCCCCCTCACTCTCGGAGTCACTTTCGGGCATGGGGCCAGGTTCGGGGGCTGGAGTCACAACAGCACCAAAAGGCAAGAAAACAATGGCAGGAAATAACCAAGGAGAGAAGCAACCTAGGACGAAGAAGAAAATTCCTAACAATACCAGCAATTAACCAGTGGAACAGCTTGCCTCCAGAACTTGCGGAAGTTTTTAAGAAGAGGCTGGACAGTCCATTGTCTGGAATAGTATAGGATCTCCTGCTCAAGCAGAGGGTTGGACTGGAAGACCTCCAGGGTCCCTTCCAACTCTGTTATTATGTTAATTAATCAGGCGAACAGCTTGCCTCCAGAAGCTGTGGGTTAAGTTGCGTGTTTGATAAAAATAGAACCTTTTCCTACAATTCCCCATAGAGGCAGAATGGGATCATTAGCACGGTGAAAATCAGAGAGTGTTTGCCTTGAAGATTAAATTGGGGGAAAATTCAACTGACATATAATATGACTGGGTAGCACAGGCTTCTCCTGGCTGTTTGTTATGGGAGCTGTAGTGCCAGCCAGGTTGGGGAAAGGTGAGCTCATTTCTGTTCCCGTGTTGAAAGCAAACATGTCATTGAATGCTGAGTTGAAAATAAGAAAAATGAAAATATCAGGAACTGAAATGCCTCGGATTGACTCCTGGTCCCAACTCTGAACTTAGTAGGAAAGCAACCCAGAGACTTCTGATCAGGTGGCTCATATAAGCAAGTCAAGCTGCATTCTAACTATCACATAAATTTGCAATGCAAATTAAGCAGCTCAATGCCTTCGTAAGCCCTATTCGTAAGGCCACTTCTGGAATACTGCATCCAGTTTTGGTCACCGCGTTACAAAAAAAAAGATGGTGAGACTTTGGGAAAAGTGCAAAGAAGAGCAACTAACATGATCAAAGGCCCGGAGACTAAAAATGTGAAGAATGGTTGCAGGATTTGGGTTTGGCTAGCCTAGAGAAAAGAAAGACTAGGGGGGACACGATAGTAGTATTCTAGTATTTGAGAGGTTGCCACAAAGAGGAGGAGGTCAACTTTTTTAACAAAGCACCTGTAGGCAGGACAAGAAACAATGGATGGAAACAGGAGAGAAACAACTTGGAATTAAGGAGAAACTTCCTAACTGTGAGGACAATTAACCAGTGGAGTGACTTGCCTTCAGAAGTTGTGGTTGCTTCATCACTGGAAGTTTTTAAGAAGATATCGGACAACCATTTATCTGAAATGGTATAGAGTCTCCTGCTCGAGCGGGGGGTTGGACTAGAAGACCTCCAAGGTCCCTTCCAGCTCTATTGTTCTATGTTATTCCTAGATCAGAGGAGGAGGGGGGGAACTGGCTCAAGGACACCCAGATGGCATTGGGCCAGGATCTAAGGCAAGACTAAATAGGGCTGTCCCCTGATTATAAGCCTTCGAAGCAGCACCGAAGGTGCAAAATTAAATGAACTTCAATTTCATTTCCAAGGCACCGGAAGAGGAGAGTGGTATGTATTATTTGCTAACCAATGCTAGGATAGAAACGCAGCTGAACATCTCATTCCAGTAATGCAGAGCTGGTTACTACGATATCGATTTGTTTTCAACCTCCCCCCCCTCCCCATCCTGTTTGGCACCACATGCCAAGAGACAGGATGTTAGATTTGATGGAATAAATGGACTGCTATATTTCCTGGAGCTCAAGATCAATAGACCTTCATATCTGGAAATTTTCCTGTCAGGAGACAAAAAAATGATGAGTCTCTTCTTGAGGACGCGGTGGTGCTTATTTAGGGGAACCATCACCGGGGCTAAAAGACAAAATGCCAAAGTCAAAGAGGGTGGGTTTTTTTTGTTTTTTTTTCCAGCTGGAATTGAGTTTTTACTCGCCGTGGCTTGAATTGAGATCCCTCAGCTTAGTCTGGTGTTGTGAATTAACAAGATGGCGATCTGGAATATCTATTTTGATTGGGGAAATGTTCAAGGGCTGTTTCCAGCCCCACCGAAAAGGCACGTCCCTGAACAGGAAGGGGTAAAAAAACAAAAAAACCTTAATAGATATGTGATAACTGGAATACTGTTAGCCTTTGATGTAGTGATGGCTTGGTAACTCTGTATTCCATGCCTGCGATCTCTTCACTGTGGGGTCTCTGAGTTTGGCTGTTTCCTTGCAGATGTTTCATTACCCAGCTAGGTAACATCATCAGTGCTAGGGAGTCGGTGGATTTGCTCCTTGTTTATATATAAGCAGGGGTGAGATCCAGCCGGTTCAGACCGGTTTGGCCAAACAGGATGCTAATGTTATATCTGGTTCGCCGAACTGGTAGTTGCAAGGACTGGCTGGCCCTGCCTGCCCTTCCCCCCCCCCCCACAGGAGTCTCCAAGGAGCCTGGTTTGGATGCCAGGTAAGTGCAGGGCCTGTGTGGAGGCTCTGGGAGAGTGAAAAACGGGCCTCGGGAGGGCCTCTGGAGGCCAGGGGAGGCTGTTTTCACCTTCCTGGAGGCTCAAAGAACACCTCCGCAGCCTGGGGAGCGTGAAAAACAGGCCTCCTGAAAGTTCTGGAAATCCAGAGATGGGCCCGTTTCCGGCCTCTGGAGTGCCTCTGGAGCCTGGGGGAAGCTGTTTCCGGCCTCTGGCGTGCCTCCGGAGCCTGAGGGAGGCTGTTTCAGGCCTCTGGAGTGACTCCGGTGCCTGGGGGAGGCTGTTTCTGGCCTCTGGCGTGCCTCCGGAGCCTGGGGGAGGCTGTTTCCGGCTTCTGGAGTGCCTCCGGAACCGGGGGGAGGCTGTTTCCGGCCTGTGGAGTGCCTCCGGAGCCTGGGGCAGGCCGTTTCTGGCCTCTGGAGTGCCTCTGGAGCCTGAGGGAGGCTCCAGTTTTTCCCCTCCTGGAGGCTTGAGGAATGCCTCCAGAGCCTGGGGGGTGCAAAAACACCTCGCCGCACATGCACGGGGGGGCAGGACACATGCGGGGGGCCTCATGCACATGCAGGGGGCCGCGTGCGCATAAGCGAGGGGACAGGGCATGTGAAGAGGTGTGCATGCATGGGGGCAAATCACATGTTTGGGGGGGGCACATGCAGATTGCAATTTGGGGGTTTGTGTGCGCACACTCTTTGGGCACTCGGTCTGGAAAAGGTTCGCCCTCACTGCTACGGGTGGATAAAAATGCTAAATCCTGTTTAAACATCTGACCCACTGTGCAACCAACTCTAATAATAATGCAATTTAACATTTTAAAATGGCAGAAATAACATGAAGGATGATCTGGTACTGTCCTTAAGAGCTGAAAAATCAGGCTTTGAAAGGAAACAGGGCACAACACAGATCAGTTCTGACAGCTGATCAATTCCTTGCCTTCATTTTTATTGTGAATAACATTAAAAGACAAACTACCCCCTGCTCTGCACAGAATTATATGGAAGAATTATACATCTGTTCCTTCTTGAAGTTTCAGATGAATTGGGGGGGGGGAGGAATTATCCCAAATTCCTCCAATCTCATTTTAAAAAAAAGATTAACTTTCACACCCAAATTGTATTTTATCTCAAGTATTTATTCTTGGGATACGTCTAGCATGAATCAACATCAATAACAGATGGTTTGCATAGTAATTTATGAATAGGACTGTTAGAAAACTTAGCAGAAAACCAGTGAACAAATTTAGGAATTTAAGGTACTGATTTATCAAAGGTATACAAGTAATCCTCAAGAGTGGTGCAGTGGCCTAGAGGTGGAGCTCTTGCCTCACAATCAGGAGGCTGTGAGTTCGATCCTAGGTAGCAGCAGGGCACAATGAAGATATGTGTGTTGTGTGTGTGTATATAGAGATATAGATATATGTTTTCACGGGTATAGGTATGTAGGTCTTGGCATATTCCGGTCTTTTCCTGGGTAAGGTTGAAAGTATCTAGGCGAGGTTTTGACAAGGTCCCACTCGTCATCTTCAGGCTGGTGCTTACGGCTTCGTGATTGTGTGAGCAAAGCGTGGTCGGAGCTGCCATCTCTCTATAAATACTGGTGGGGAGGTGGGGAGTGTTGCTATAAGCGGGTTGGTTGACTGTGTGGTTGCATCTTGATTGGTAGGTGGAGTGCAGATTAGTCGGCTGTTTCGTGGCATCCTGTGTGGGTGTGGTCCTAGTTGTGTGCCCATTAGTCTTTTGTGTTGTAACGACCTGTGTGCTTCTCAGCCAGGAGATCGCTTGGCAAAGAAGAAGGGGGCGGGGGAAACACTGTTGTTTTAAATTGACAGAGCAGCTAGAAGCTCCTTTCTGGGTCAGCTGAACAACAAATTGGATAAGAGGAGGAATTCTTATATGGTTCAATGTTTTTGAAGTTTTGGGGTTTGTGCAACATGGGCTTTGTGTTTCTAAAAAGATTTGGGCGATTTCCATTGTGAAGTATCCTGTCTTGAATGAGTTTTCTGCCTGCTTATAAATGGAGCCAAACTTCGGCTTCCACTTTCTATGATCTCTGCTTACAAAGTTTTCTTTATGCAGCTGGCAGAAATGTGGAATTCCAGGCAGGTTCCTTGCTAGCAGCTTGATTATTCCTTAATTATCTGGGATATTTTATTTAGGAAATGAAGAGGGGGGAGTTTGATTCCTTCCCAGAACAGATTAGTGGGGTGGGGAGGAAATGGGGATTTTGAAGTAGCCTTCCCCTGGTGTGGGGAGGGAATGGGGATTTTAGGCTTGCTGTCCAATATCAGCCATAATACTAATGACTGTTTTGAACAATATGCAGGTTGTATTACATGAATGGCTATTTTATATGTGAAATTAGGACTGAAACCTATATAGGTTCACACTGTCAGGAAGTTTGTCCTTAGTTTTAGGTTGCTTCTCTCTTTGTTGAGTTTCCACCCATTGCTTCTTGTTTTGCCTTCTGGTGATTTGGAAAATACTTCCCCACCCCACCCCTTCTTTCTAGCAGCCCCTTAAAAGCCTGTCGCCTATCACACTCTTGGGCAAAGCATGTGAGCCATTTCCTCCTTTCAGTGGTCCATGAAAGTGCATCTATAGCAGAGGTCTCTAACCTTGGCCACTTTAAGACAGCAAAGCTGGCTGAGGAATTCTGGGAGTTGAAGTCTGTAAGTCTTAAAGTGGCCAAGTTTGGAGACTTTCTGGTTTATCTTTGAAGAGGTTCTGCTTCTCAGCCAAGAAGCTTCCTCAGCTCTGACTGGATGGTGGGGAATGGAAGGATTTACCATATTTTTTGGAGTATAAGACGCACCTTTTTCCCCTAAAAAAGAGGTGAAAATCTGGGTGCATCTTATACTCCAAATGTAGCTCCGCCAAGCTTCTCAAACGGAGGTTTCGGAGGCTGAAAAAAGCATCAGAAATTAATCTTCAGAAAAGAAGCCTCCAAACAGAGCTTCAGAGGCTTTTTTTTCTGAAGCTGTTTTTGGAGGCTTTCAGAGGCAGAAAAAAAAGCCAAAAAAAAAAAAAAGCAAGGCACAGAGCTCACAACCAAGGAACCTGTTGCTAAAATTCACCTCTGGGAACAGCTGATTGCAGGTATTCCGGGAGGCCAATCCACCTGCCAATCAACTTTTTTCTTATTTTCCTCCCCAAAACCTAAGGTGCGTCTTACACTCCGAAAAATACGGTATGTTGCTTGTGTCCTCAGGGTCACCTGAGTGGTGCAAATGGGCGTGGAACCTTCTTGGAACTGCCGAAAGGACTGTCTTGTAGACATGAGATAGATGATGTCATATCCCTCCCCCTCTGTTGATAGAGGGCTATTCAATTTTGACCTAGATGGCCTCTGTGACCCCTCTTTCAAACCAGTGATCCTCTCTGTCCAAAATGTGGAGTTTGCTGTCTTCAAAAGGGAGGCCTGTGTCTTTTAAATGCAGATGGACTGCTGAATCTTGTCCTGATGGGTTTTTTTCCTCCTATGTTTTGCCATGTGTTTATGAAGAGACTGTTTTGTTTCTCCAATTTACAGTTCTGCACACAGCTCACTCACTGTACTGCATATACCTCTTTGCTCAGTTTGCAGTACTCAGATGATCCTGAGGACACCGATAAACCTCTAAGTGGCCTCAACTACTCCCTAAAACAGTGGTTCTCAACCTTTATAGTGCTGTGACCAGTGGTGGGATTCAGCCAATTCGCACCACTTCGGGAGAACCGGTTGTTAACTTTCTGAGCAGTTTGGTAAACTGATGATTGGAAGGAATCATTAGGGCAGAGAACCGGTTGTTAAATTACTTGAATCCCACCACTGGCTGGGACCCCTTTAATACAATTCCCCACGATGTGGCGACCCCTTTAATACAATTCCCCATGATGTGCCGACCCCAACCGTAAAATTATTTTCGTTTTGAATTTATCGCGACTGAAGCCGTATTGGCTAGCGATCTGAACTGCTTGCGATTGCCTTGAGGACGGAGGCATTAAAGCGGAGACTCCTCTAAGTTTATCACGCCTGAAGCCAGATTAGGCTAGCGATTGGAAGTGATTGCAGCTGGCTTGAGAGGGAGACCTCAGAGCAAAGATTTCTCTCTTTTTTAATTCATCGCACCTGAAGCCGAATTCGGCTCGCGATTTGAAGAGCCTGCAGCTGGCTTGTGGAGTCAACCATTGGAGCGCGATTCTTCGACTCGCAAGTATACTTCCCATATTTCCGATGGTCTTAGGCGACCCCTGGCAAATCGTCATTCGACCCCCAACGGGGTCCCGACCCACAGGTTGAGAACCGCTGCCCTAAAAGATTGCAAATGACCAGCTGTCCGCAAGGAGTATAAATCCTTCCATTCCCCACCATCCAGCAAGAGCTGAAGAAGCTTCTTGGATGAGAAACGAAATGTCTTCAAAGAAAACCCAGTTGCCTCTTGAAAAAAAGCATCTTTGGAACAACCATGACCTGGATGACGGAGAATCTCTGTAGACATTTGTTGTGCATGCTTTTCACAACTTTCATCTAAATGATGAAACCGGCAGAAAATATCAACAGACAGCCATGGTTTTTTAAAATAAGAATAATAAGAATAATAAAAATAATGATGATCATGATGATGATCATGATGATGTAGCAAAGAACTGGTGGGATCATAAGCCTGAAAAAGTGATTGAAAATGAGCATGCAAAACTACTGTGGGATTTCCGAATACAGATTGGACAGCCATTTATCTGGAATATTATAGGGTATCCTGCTTGACCAGGGGGTTGGACTAGAACAGGGGTCTCCAACCTTGGCAACTTTAAGCCTGGTGGACTTCAACTCCCAGAATTCCCCTGGCTGGGGGATTCTGGGACTTGAAGTCCACCAGGCTTAAAGTTACCAAGGTTGGAGACCCCTGGATTAGAAGACCTCCAAGGTCCCTTCCAACTCTGTCATTCGGCTTCCCTCAAATGCATCATGATAGGTTCGAGTAATGTTGAAAGTCAACCAAGGTTCAGCTGAGGTTGAAGTTCAGCTGCAGTTTTCCACAAAGACTCCACATCACCCAAAAAAACCTGTCAGTGGAAAGTTGACCCTTACAGCTCAGAAATGCACAATATAACTATGTTCCTTCTCACTTGAGGAGCATTTCCATTTTTCCTTTCCAGGGTGTCAGAAATGTTGAGATGGCAGCTTGGTGGATGAGTTCAACTCATGTTATTATGAGCCCTCCTTGATTTAATGGGTGCTGGGGGTGCCACACACATACAAAAAAGGCAGATCTTTGATCTCACACACACACACACGCTTGATAACTTAACTGTTTTAACCCTCATGGAGGCACCTCTGTTCTTAAATAATCCTGAAGTCACAAGGAAAGTCCTGGCACATCTCTATGACAGAACGGCGTTGTCATTATCGTTTTGACCTGTTCCCTAAATCCACGCGAAGAGCTGTAAAATGTCTCCTATTTAAAGCGCACATTTTTTCGGTAGCCAACTTCGATGAATCACGCAGATCATCTGGAAGGGTTTCAGCAGCCAATGCTTGTCTCTCTCTGTCTCTCTCTGTGACATCCTGAATCATGATTATGGCAGTGTAATAAATCTAGAGCCAGAGCCAAGAATTCATGGAGCACCGTCTGTGCGCATAGCGAGCTTTGTTCATGGAAGTCCATTTTACAACAACAACAACAACAACAACAACAAAACCCATAGTTTTTCTAACATCAGAGGCCTTTGAAATGGTCATTGATTCTCTCCTACCAAAAAGACTCCAACTCTGTTCTTCTTGTCATAGTCCCATTATTAATTCTAGATGTTGAGACTCTAGAATCGCTGACTGTGGGAGGCGAGTCATTGGCCCCCATGGAGAGGGTCCGCAATCTGGGCGTCCTTCTGGATGCACAGCTGTCATTAGAAGAGCATATGACGGCCGTCGCCAGGGGAGCTTTTTTTCAGGTTCACCTGATACGCCAGTTGCATCTCTTCTTAGACCGGGATTCCCTATGCACAGTCACTCACGCCCTCGTCACTTTCCGCCTGGACTACTGCAACGATCTCTACATGGGGCTCCCCTTGAAGAGCACCCGGAGGCTCCAACTGGTTCAGAATGCGGCCGCGCGGGTGATAGAGGGAGCAACTCGTGGCTCACATATAACACCTCTCCTGCACAGGCTGCACTGGCTTCCGGTGGTCTTCCGGGTGCAATTCAAGGTGTTGGTTACCACCTTTAAAGCGCTCCATGGCATAGGACTGGGTTATTTACGGGACCGCCTGCTGCTACCGGTGGCCTCCCATCAACCAGTGCACTCCCATAGGGAGGGTCTCCTCAGGGTGCCGTCGGCCAGACAATGTCGGCTGGTGACCCCCAGGGGGAGGGCCTTCTCTGTGGGGGCTCCAGCCCTCTGGAACGAGCTACCACCAGGGATCCGCCAACTCTCTGACCTCCGGACCTTCCGACGTGAGCTGAAGATGTTTTTGTTCCATCGCGCAGGACTGGCCTAATAGTTTTTAAATGGGGTTTTTATTGAACTTTTATAGTTCTTAGCCAAATTTGAATTTAGTCTTTTAAATTTGTTTTTAATTTTTGTATCTGTTGTTTTATTCTGGCTGTAAACCGCCCTGAGTCCTTTGGGAGAAGGGCAGTATAGAAATTAAAATAAATAAATAAATAAATAAATAAATAAATAAATAAATAAATAAATAAATAAATAAATAAATAGAAATAGTATATTTATTTATTTATTTATTTATTTGTTCAAATTTATATACCGCCCTATCTCCCTAGGGACTCAGGGCGGTTAACAGGCCAATAAAAACATATCAATACAAAAAGTAAAATAGTCATTAAAAAACATATTAAATACAGCCCAGCCAATTAAAAACAAAATATAAAACCCATTTAAAATTAAAATTAACCTTTAAAAACCTAGCCCAGCCCTGCGCAGACGAATAAGTAAGTTTTGAGCTTGCGGCGGAAGGTTCGTAGGTCCGGGAGTCTGAGGGCTCGGGGCGCGCGATCGCCTGTAAACATCGAGCGCGCAATGAAGCAATGATTAGGGGGCTGGAGGCTAAAACATATGAAGAACGGTTGCAGGAACTGGGTAGGTCTAGTTTAATGAAAAGAAGGACTAGGGGAGACATGATAGCGGTATTCCAATATCTCAGGGGCTGCCACAAAGAAGAGGGAGTCAAGCTATTCTCCAAAGCACCTGAAGGCAGGACAAGAAGCGATGGGCGGAAACTAATCAAGGAGAGAAGCAACCTAGAACTAAGGAGAAATTTCCTGACAGTTAGAACAATTAATCAGTGGAACAACTTGCCTGCAAAAGTTGTAAATGCTCCAACACTGGAAAATTTTAAGAAAATGTTGGATAACCATTTGTCTGAAATGGTGTAGGGTTTCCTGCCTGGCAGGGGGTTGGACTAGAAGACCTCCAAGGTCCCTTCCAACTCTGTTATTATTATTATTTATTAATCCACTGGAAACACTCAGTTAAGACCTTGGTGCCACATTAAATGTTTATCTGGAAGAGCGTGGATATTACTTAGATTTTTGTGGTATTTTAGATTATGATTGATAAATTTTATACCCTGCATTCTGTTCTGGGAAGTCTCGAGAGGGCGGGTTGGGAAGGGAGAAGGAGGAGGGAGGGGGAAGGTGGGGGAATTTGTTCTTTGTAAAACTTTTTCAATTAAAAAAAAATGTTTATCTGTATCCCGGTCTGTATCATTTTTACAAATAACTCAAGGCGGCAAACATATCCAACACAACATCCTCCTCCTCCTATTTTCCCCACAACCACAACCCTGTGAGGGGAGATGGGCTGAGAGACAATGACTAGCCCAAAGTCAACCAGCTGGCTCTCACGACTGAGCTGAGACTAGAAGTTATTGTCTCCTGGTTTGTGGCCAGGCGCCTTAACCGCTTGACCAAACTGTCTCTCTAAGAAGAAGAAACAATAGAGTCAATTTCTTGCGCTTTTAGCTTTCTCTTTGATTGTTTTACTTGGGGTTTTTTTTTCCTTAATTTCTATTAGGTTGTATTAGTTTTTACCTTCCTTTAGAAAAACCGTTAATAAAGTTATATCAAAGGGGAAAAAAAGAAGGGGGAAAAGCCAAAGAGAGAAAAAGAGAGAAAGAGAATGAGAAAGAGAGAGAGAGAAAAAGAGGGAGGGAGGAAGGGAGGGAGGGAGAGAAGGAAGGAAGGAAGGAAGGAAGGAAGGAAGGAAGGAAGGAAGGAAGGAAGGAAGGAAGGAAGGAAGGAAGGAGAGAAAAAGAAAGAAAGAGAAAGAGAGAAAGAAAGAAAGAAAGAAAGAAAGAAAGAAAGAAAGAAAGAAAGAGAGAGAGAGAGAGAGAGAGAAGAAGGCAAGTAGAGAAGGAGTGAAGGAAGAAATGAAGGAAAAGAGAGAAATAAAAGAAGAGTGGGACAGGAAAGGAAGGAAGGAAGAGGAAGGAAGGAAGAAAGGAAGGAAGGAAGGAAGAGGAAGGAAGGAAGGAGGAAGAAGGAAGGAAGAAGGAAGGAAGAAGGAAGGAGTGAAGAATGGATGGAAGGAAAATAAAGAAAAGAAGGGAGTGAGAGAGGAAGAGAGGAAAGGAAGGAAGGAAGGAAGGAAGGAAGGAAGGAAGGAAGAGGGAAGAAGGCAGGTAGAGAAGGAGTGAAGGAAGGAATAAAGGAAAAGAAAGAAAGAAAAGAAGGGAGTGAAAGAGAGAAGGAAGGAGAAAGGAAGGAAGGAAGGAAGGAAGGAAGGAAGGAAGGAAGGAAGGAAGAGGAAGAAGGCAGGAAGAAGGAGTGAAGGAAAGAAGGAAGGAATAAAGAAAGAAAGAAAGAAAAGAAGGAATGAAAGAGAGAAGGAAGGAGAGAGGAAAAGAAAGAAAGAGAAAGAAAGAGAAAGAAAGAAAGAAAGAAAGAAAGAAAGAAAGAAAGAAAGAGAGAGAGAGAGAGAGAGAGAGAGGGAAGAAGGCAAGTAGAGAAGGAGTGAAGGAAGAAATGAAGGAAAAGAGAGAAATAAAAAGAAGGGAGTGGGACAGGAAAGGAAGGAAGGAAGAGGAAGGAAGGAAGAAGGAAGGAAGGAAGAAGGAAGGAAGGAAGGAGGAAGAAGGAAGGAAGGAAGGAAGAGGGAAGAAGGAAGGAGTGAAGAATGGATGGAAGGAAAATAAAGAAAAGAAGGGAGTGAGAGAGGAAGAGAGGAAGGAAGGAAGGAAGGAAGGAAGGAAGGAAGGAAGGAAGAGGGAAGAAGGCAGGTAGAGAAGGAGTGAAGGAAGGAATAAAGGAAAAGAAAGAAAGAAAGAGAAGGGAGTGAAAGAGAGAAGGAAGGAGAAAGGAAGGAAGGAAGGAAGGAAGGAAGGAAGGAAGGAAGGAAGGAAGAGGGAAGAAGGCAGGAAGAAGGAGTGAAGGAAAGAAGGAAGGAATAAAGAAAAAGAAAGAAAGAAAAAGAAGGGAATGAAAGAGAGAAGGAAGGAGAGAGGAAAGAAAGAAAGAAAGAAAGAAAGAAAGAAAGAAAGAAAGAAAGAAAGAAAGAAAGAAAGAAAGAAAGAGGCGCATAGGACATTTCTGGAAGAAGAGCAGGCATTGTTACTATTATTTAGAGCATGGTGAGAAATAGCTGCTGGACACTTCTCCCTATCAAAAATGCATACGGTGAAATCACAGCTGTTTGGTTCAGCCACAGCCTTTACGGAACAATACAAATTGACTCTCCTAAGAGACCCGTAGAGCCCATCGCTTCTTCCTCGTTTTTTGTTTTTTTTTCTTCTCTTCTGCACAAAAGAATTATTTATGAATCTGCAGGTGCTGCTTCCTGCAGACAGAGAAACTTGCCCAGACCAACATGGCCTCTTCCACTGGAAAAAAAATAATAATAATAATAACTATTCGAGGGGAAAGGAAGGCGGAATCCCTGATACAAATCAAAGTCTTGCTTGGTGGGCCACATTTGCAAGGGAGGCTGGAAGCAAACCAGGCTATCGTCCCCTGTTGGGCCAATGAGATTTTTATTTTGGGTCCCTCTTTAGGATTGCAGAAGTAAGAACTGGCAGCGGGTACCGAACGTTTCCTCGTGTGGCCAAGAGTGGGTGGTAGGAAGCTGGCATCTCCCAATCTTAAGACATCTGGCAACGATGAAGAGAAACCGACTGGCACAGCGCTGTAAATTTAATTACATTTCCGACCCTTGTTGCAAACAATGATGCTATGTGCCAAACCCTTGCCTTTTGTTTGGGTGCCAAGCGTGATAACATTTCCTTTTCCTTCGTGGAGCATAATTCCAGTTGGCACTGAAGGGGCCATAAAACAGCGCAGCTGAAAGCCAAGGTTGGAGCTGGTGAGCATCAGACTTAAGTCCTCGGAGGAAAAGTGGAAACTATTCCTCCTTCTGACATTGATCGTATATTCATGATTGCGCTTCGAATGGGTGACTTCCATTGGGTCAAGGGTCTCAAAGTGCTGAAGCTGTAGAATTCAGAATGACAAAGAGTTTGAAGAGATCTTCCAGCCTCTTAGACTTAAGAGACCAAGAAAGGCTTGAAGGTCTTCTAGTCAGGGGCGGGATTCAAGTGATTTAACAACTGGTTCTCTGCCCTAATGGTTACTTCCAACAACCAGTTTGCCAAACTGCTCAGAAAGTTAACAACCGGTTCTCCCGAAGTAGTACGAACTGGCTGAATCCCATTACTGGGATGGGATCCAACCTCAAGCCGAAGACCCAAAACGTGCTTTTTCTGCACACCAGAACAACTAGACACCAGAACAGTTTCTTCCCGAACGCCATCACTCTACTAAATGAATAATTCCGTCAACATTGTCAAGCTATTTACTAAATCTGCACTACTATTAATCTTCTCATCGTTCCAATCACCCATCTCCTTCCACTTATGACTATTGTTGCTTGTATCCTTACGATTTATATTGATATTGATTGTTTCCTGATTGCTTATTTGTACCCTTTGACTATCATTAAGTGTTGTACCTTATGATTCTTGATGAACGTATCTTTTCTTTTATGTACACTGAGAGCATCTGCACCAAGACAAATTCTCTGTGTGTCCAACCACACTTGGCCAATAAAAGGTTCTATTCTATTCTATTCTATTCTATTCTATTCTATTCTATTCTATTCTATTCTATTCTATTCTATTCTATTCTATTCAAGAGGCATCTGGACTTTCTGGTTTTTTCTTTGAAGACGTTTCGCTTCTCCTCCAAGAAACTTCTTCAGCTCTTGATTGGATGGTGGCGAATGAAAGGATTTATTAAAAGTCACACAGGCCATTCTTTTGAAGACAACCAAGTCCACATTTTGGACAGAGAGGACCGATGGTTTGAAAGAGGACTCAAAGAGGCCATCTATATCAAAACTGAACAGTCTTCTCTTAACAGAGGGGGAGGAATATGACATCATCCACCTCCAATCTACAACACAGTCTTTTCAGCTGTTCCAAGAAGGCTCCACA
Source organism: Ahaetulla prasina (assembly GCF_028640845.1). Classification (NCBI taxonomy): domain Eukaryota; kingdom Metazoa; phylum Chordata; class Lepidosauria; order Squamata; family Colubridae; genus Ahaetulla; species Ahaetulla prasina. Next base: position 294,216,158 of record NC_080540.1, on the reverse strand, counting down.
CCAACAGTGAAATCTGTCCAGATCTATCTGGTTGCGTGAGGTGGTAGGGCCGGCAGCAGTTGGCTCTGCCCATCCACCAGGATATCATTACATCCCATTTTTGACCCTCTGTGCATGCGCAGAAGAGGCGCACGTGCTCACATTTCTGATCCGCTAGCGAAGGTAAGTGCATTTCACCGCTGCTCCACACCCATTTGCACCACTCAGGTGACCCGGAGGACACAGACAAACCTCCAGGTGATCTTAACAAACTTGCCAAACGAATGCAAATGACCGTCTGTCTGCAAGGATTATACATCTTTCCATTCCTCATCATCCAGTCAGAATTGAAGAATTCTTGTGTCGGGGCACCTGTGGTAGCTTGAGCATTCAGCCAGTGAAAATGGGCTCCCGAGCTCCGTTTTTTGGCTGCGACAGCTTCCTGCAATCCTCTGCCAGCAAAAACAGAGCTTGGGAGGCTGCCCACAGCCCTTGCAAGTTCCATTTCCACTGGCAGAAGCACAGCTGGTTGGTCCTTCGCTGTCTCCAGGGCGGCACCACAAGCCAGATCAAGTGGTGGGATTCAGCCAGTTCGCACCTATTCGGGAGAACCGGTTGTTAACTGTTCTATCCCCCCCCACCTCACCTAAGAAAACACATGCACCAAAGAATGTCTGCCAGCAATTTATTTACAAGTTAACCTGGTTTCCTTTGGCAGAGGAAAGTTCTGGCAGCTCCTCTCCAAGTGCCTGCCAAGTTTCTTATCAGGAGACAGCGTGTTTGCAGATCATTGCCGGAGCAACCAGGAGTCTAAAGAATGGTCAAGAGTTACTCATGAAAATCCAAGCCTTAAATCCAAAAACTGTCTGAAGCTCACACAATGCAATTTTTGTCCGTCATAGGGACTATGGAGCAACTCCACTTGCTTTATCCCCTGTGGGGTGTGGCTCAGTGACTCAGCACTCTCTGGGCCTGCCACACCTCTTCCTTTGCTGCGCACGCCTCTCTCTCTGGCGCTGTCTGGGATCAATCCAGGATTGATCCTCCTCACCCTCTGTCGGTGGGGGTTCCGGCACGCCTCCCTCCTGGCCTTCAGCTGGCACCTGAGGCGTTGCCAGAAAGGAGGGACCTGGAGAGGGAGGCCTTGTCGGCTCCTCCCCCTCACTCTCAGAGTCATCCTGCTCTCGGGAGCCGGAGTCACAACATTAACTTTCTAAGCAGTTCAGAGAACCGGTTGTTGGAAGAAATCTTATTTATTATTTTTTCCCCCACTTTACAGGGCTAATCCTGTAAGGAAGACAGGAAAGAAACATTCTGGTGGTGTTTCTAGCCTAATCTTTATTGCCCTGCTTACAGAAATTGCCTCTCCGGTTAGCCCTTATTACATTGTAACAGCTAAGACAAAGCGCCCATCAGCGCTGAGTAACTTTGAGTTGGCCACGCCCACACAGTCACATGACCACTGAGCCACGCCTACCCAGCTGGTCATGAGGGCAGAGAACCGGTTGTTAAATTATTTGAATCCCACCACTGGCCAGATCTAAGTACCCTGCAGGACAGATCCAGCCCCCAGGCCTTGAGTTTGACACCCCTACTCTATACCATTCCAGACAAATGTCTGTCCAGTCTCTTCTTGAAAATCTCCAGTCGATAGAGAACCCACAACTTCTGGAAGCAAGTTGTTCCACTTATTAATTGTTCTTGTCATCAGGAAATTTCTCCTTGGTTCTAGGTTGGATCTCTCTTTGATAGGTTTCCATCCATTGCTTCTTGTCCTGTCCTCAGATGATTTTTAGAATAGGAAGACACCCCCTCTTCTCTGTGGCAGCCCTCAAATATTGGAAGGCTGCTATCCTGTCACCCCTTGTCCCTCTCTTTAGTGGACTAGACATCGCTGGATCTCATTTGTGGAGGGATAGCTAAGCAAGGTCAAGTAGAGAAATGGGATGGCTGAAGAGCCTTAACGTTGCCTCTTAAAGCCCCCTAAGATTTCAAAGAAACCAGAAGAACTTAAGTTGTAGGCTAGTTTGTACTTGGAGCAAATTCTGGAGGAGTCAGAAGTATGACTAAGGCTTTCTCTTGGTGGAGGAGCAAGACGGCCAAGCATACTAAGAAGGCTGAGATTGTAGGTAACGTATTTTTTAGTGTTCCCCCCCAAAAAAGTGGATGAAAATTTAAGTGCGTCTTATAGACCGAATATGGGTGTTTCTGGCCTCCTGAATCCTCTGTGTGTCACATTTTCGCCCTCCCTGGCCCCCAGAAGCACTCTGCAGGCCAAAAACGGGTGAGTTTTTTGTGAAAGTGGGCTTGGTTTTGGCAAAAACGGGCAGTGCGGAGCCCTGCAGAATGCTTCTGGGAGCCTGGGAGGGCAAAAATGTGAGACGCAGAGGGCTTAGGAGGCCCATTTCTGGTGAAAATGGGCCATGTGGAGCATTGCATTGTGCTTCTGGGGGCCCTGAAGGGCAAAAATCCAATTCACAGAGGCCAAAAAATTTTTTTTTCTTATTTTCCTCCTGTAAATTTAGGTGCGTTTTATTATCCAGTGCGTCTTATAGTCCAAAAAATACGGTAAATATGGTATCCAGTACAATGCTTCCCTTAAGAACATGACGAAGAAGACTGAAATTAGCCAACATACCAAATAAACATGCTCTTTCTGCGAGGAGACCAAAATGAAAGCACTGGCTATTTGGCACTGTGGCTCATGTATGAAAACAACAATTGCTGGAACTTGGACCTACAATATCACTTCAGTAGCAGGGGTGAAATGCTACTGGATTGGACCGGATCGTGCAATCCGGTAGCGATTGTGGCCGGTAGTTCGGCGATCCGGAAATGATGGTGCCCACCTGCTCGGGTGTCATTATGTCCTGGTTTTAACCAGGAAGTAATGTATTTTTTACCTTCTGCGCATGCGCAAAAGGTTTTGCGCATGCGCAGAAGGTCTGCATGCGTGGCGCATGCACTTCCGAACCAGTAAGGAAAGTAAGTAGATTTCACCCCTGTTCAGCAGTGACCGTGAAATCTGACATTAGAAGATGGAAGGAGCTAAAAGACCACTAGAAAATATATTCTTGCTTGAATGGGAGGAAGAGGAAAAGAAAGTCATAAAATGGGACAGAATTCACTGAACAACTGTCTCGCTTAGCAACAGAAATGTTGGCCTCCATTGTGGTCGTACATCAGGGACTACCTGTATTTCTGACTTGTATGTCTGAACTCAACCGGCTACCTTTTTCACTGGTCCCCAGATTATAAAAAAGATGTTGAGACTCTGGAAAGAGTGCAGAGAAGAGCAACCAGGATGATGAGGGGGACTGGAGGCTAAAACATACGGAGAACAGTTCGTAACTAGACTAGCCAGGAACTGGGCCTGGCTAGTCTAGTAGAATAGAATAGAATAGAATAGAATAGAATAGAATAGAATAGAATAGAATAGAATAGAATAGAATAGAATAGAATAGAATAGAATTTTTATTGGCCAAGTGTGATTGGACACACAAGGAATTTGTCTTGGTGCCTATGCTCTCAGTGTACATAAAAGAAAAGATACCTTCATCAAGGTACAACATTTACAACACAAATGATGGTCAATATATCAATATAAATCATAAGGATTGCCAGCAACAAAGTTACAGTCATACAGTCATAAGTGGAAAGAGATTGGTGATTGGTGAAGAGAAGGACTAGGGGAGACAGGATAGCAGTCTTCCAATATTTGAGGGGCTGCCACAGAGGGGAAGGGGTTAAGCTATTTTCCAAGGCACCTGAAGGCCAGACAAGGAATAATGGATGGAAACTGATCAAAGAGAGATTCAACCCGGAAATCAGGAGAAATTTTCTGCCAGTGAGAAGAATCAACCAATGGAACAGAAGTTGCCTTCGGAAGTTGTGGGGGCTTCATCACAAGAAGCTTTCAATAAGAGGCTGGACTGTCATTTGTCAGAAATGGTGTAGGGGGTCTTCCGCTTGGGGAAAGGGTTGGACTAGATGACCAACAAAATCCCTTCCAATTCTATTTATCTGTAATCTAAAAGAAACATCCATACAGCTATGGTTTCCTTTTGAGGGGGGTTTAATTACACAGAAGCTGGTTTGCGTGTGTGAAATTTATTTCAGTTTTCTGCAATCCAAGTCGATTTACATCACCTCAAAGATCAGGGGCTGAGAAAATAGCTTTTCAGGAGCCACTTGTTCCCCTCAAGCCTGTCGCCCCTACCTGATAGTAAAGCTATTATAGCTATTGATTAGCTTCATCCTTCCTATTAACTAGCCCCAGTGATATTCCTTAGTTACATCATTAGTCACTGTAAATCATGGGAAGCTACCACCTGAAATTGTTTAGCAAGTCGGATGGAGGGGAGACGATCAATATGGTGGCACGTTTAAGTGTGAGGGATAAGGCCGAAGTGCTAATTGCAAAAGACGGATAAATACGTTTGCGTGAGAAAACATGGAGGGTTTCTCGCCCTTTCTGTCTTCCCCAGAGAACTGACGGGGTAGGAAAGAGACACCGTTAAGAGACAGGCAAAGGGGCGCCGGTGAGGCATATTAATTAGACGTAAGACAAAAATCCAAAGCGGGCCTATTAAACTTAGCAGTAAAAAGGAGAAAGATAAATTTTCAATAGAGAATGGGATGGGATGGGATGGGATGGGATGGGATGGGATGGGATGGGATGGGATGGAGTGGGATGGGGTGGGATGGGATGGGATGGGATGGGATGGGATAGGGATAGGGATAGGGATAGGGATAGGGATAGGGATAGGGATAGGGATAGGATAGGATAGGATAGGATAGGATAGGATAGGATAGGATAGGATAGGATAGGATAAAATAAACTATGGATAGGATAGAATAGAATATGGATAGAATATGGATGGGATGGAATATAAATAGGATGGGATGGGATGGGATGGGATGGGATGGGACAGGGATAGGGATAGGGATAGGGATAGGGATAGGGATAGGGAATGGGAATGGGAATGGGAATGGGAATGGGGATGGGGATGGGGATGGGGATAGGATAGGATAGGGATAGACTATGGATAGACTATGGATAGGATAGGATAGAATAGAATATAGATAGAATATGGATAGGATCGAATATGAATAGGATGGGATGGGATGAGATGAGATGAGATAGGGATAGGGATAGGGATAGGGATAGGGAATGGGAATGGGAATGGGAATGGGAATTAGGATATGATAGGATAGGATAGGATAGGATAGGATAGGATAGGATAGGATAGGATAGGGATAGACTATGGATAGACTATGGATAGACTATGGATAGGATAGAATAGAATATGGATAGAATATGGATAAGATGGATAAGATGGGATGGGATGGGATGAGACAGGGATAGGGATAGGGAATGGGAATGGGAATGGGAATGGGAATTGGAATGGGGATAGGATAGGGATAGACTATGGATAGACTATGGATAGATTATGGATAGGATAGAATATAGATAGAATATGGATAGGATGGAATATGAATAGGATGGGATGGGATGAGACAGGGATAGGGATAGGGAATGGGAATGGGAATGGGAATTGGAATGGGGATAGGATAGGGATAGACTATGGATAGACTATGGATAGATTATGGATAGGATAGAATAGAATGTAGATAGAATATGGATAGGATGGAATATGAATAGGATGGGATGGGATGGGATGGAATGGCAATAGCAATAGCACGTAGACTTATATACTGCTTCACAGTGCTTTACAGCCCTCTCTAAGCAGTTTACAGTCAGCATATCATCCCCAACAATCTGGGTCCTCATTTTACCCACCTCCGAAGGATGGAAGGTAGAGTCAATATTCAGCCTGGTGAATATTGTTGGCAGCCGGTGATCAGCAGAAGTAGCCTGCAGTACTGCACTCTAACCACTGCAGCATCGTGGCTCTTAGGATAGGATGGGATGGGATGGGAAAGGATAATAACTTCATTGTCACTTTCAATGTACATCAATTGGCATACATTAAAATGACATTTCATTGCATACAGCTCTCGAAGGGTCTCAAGGGGTCCAACATACACTACATAACCATGGCTAGCTAAACAAACAAACAAATACAAAATTACCCACATATATTATATGACACAGAAAAGCAACACAAAATAGATTTACTAGGAGGGGTGGAGAGAAAAGTCTGTCAAGTTCTCTTTGCCGACGGTACATTTATGTTTATTTACTTATTGCAGTTGTTCTCTGCTCGAAGCTACAATTACAATTACCGCGCCAATGGAATCCAATCGTTAGGTTGCCAAGTGAGTTATATCGGTTAAGCAAATTTTGCTCCATTTTGATGGCTTTTCTTGCCACCGTTGGTTAAGTGAATCGATGCGCTTGTTAGGTTAGTAACACGGTTGTTAAGTGAATCCAGCTTCCCCATCAACTTGGCTTGTCAGAAGGTCACGAAAGGGGATCCCATGAACCTCGGGGACACTGCAACCGTCATAGCTGCGAGTCAGTTTGCCAAGCATCCGAATTTTCATCATGTGACCGCAAGAATGCTGTAATGGTCGTAACTGTGAAAAATGGTCATCAGTCACAAAAGGGGATCCCAGGACCTGAGGACGCTGCGATTGACATAACTGTGAGTCAGTTTGTCGAGCAGCTGAAGTTTGATCATGTGACCATGGAAATACTGCGACGGTCGTGTGAAAAACGGTTATCGGTCCATTTTTTTTGAGTGCTGTTGTAATTTTGACCAGTCACTAAGTGAACTGTTCTAAATTGAGGACTGCCTGTATTCAAAAATCACACTTCTCATGCACTCTTGAATGGAGTTCTTCGGTTTTGGAAATTCAGTGCTGCTTCCACCGCAGAATATTAGAACAACAATAACAAACAAACAGCAGGAAACCAGCAAAAATGAATGTTCTCACATCCGGCCACGCATGTAAAAACAGAATTGATTTTGATGGGGAAGCGAGTGCTAAAATTGTTAACACCACTTTATGATTACCAAAGCTCTTCCGAAATTGAACGCAAAGTCATATCCGTACTCTTCTAAAAACACCCACAATGTTTGCAAAAGAGATTGTTGGTGTTCGTTTATTGATTTGTGGAGGGGGAGTGATACATTTTGCTTCCTCCTGTGATGGTGAAAAGCTAGCTGGAGTACTTTCTTTAGCAATGAAAGTCTTGCGTAATTGCAGATACATGCACACCGACCAGAGGTGGAATTTAGACGGTTCATACTGGTTTAGGCGTACCAGTAGTGGAGTTCGTGGGTGGCTGTCCACCCACCCCAGCTCTATATGTCGTACTTTTTAGGGACGTTTTGAAGGCTGGACACATGCACGGAAGGTGCGTGAGCAAGCAATGCGCATGTGTTGTGGTCCATCAGCAGCCTACGGAGCTGGCAACGGAGTCGGACAGCGATGAGGCAGAGGTGGGGCCAGGGCCATCGAAAAGTGAGGTGCGGACTCCAGAGCCTCCAGAGACTGATAGTAGTGAGGCAGAGGAACAGGAGGAGCCTGTTCCTAATGCACACATGAGAAGAGCTGCCAGAAGGCAAGAGCAGCTCAAGCAGAGAGGACAACTCAGGAGTAGGGCCAAGAGATGATTGGCCCCTCCCATAAGGCTTAAAACAGACCAGCAATGATGTTTCAGCTTTGCCGGAAAACAACATTGTAGCTGCGTCTTCTGCTTCATCTACGTCTTTGTTTTTGTGGCTTCTGGACGTTTGCCAGGAAGGGCCTTTGGCAGTTTGCCTAATTGGAAAAGGTTTGTGAGATAATTGAGGAATTTGTGTTGGGAGGCATTTGTTTTACTTTGAGTTGAACGTCGCTGGGAATGAAGTAATTCCCAGCTGTTTGAATAAAGTTTGTTTTTTCATGGACTAAGTTTATTACTACCTACTTGGGCCTGGGTCACAACAGCATGCTCAGAAGGCCAGGTGCATGTGTGGCAGGCGTGTGCATGCGTGAACCGGTGGTAAGAATATTGGAAACCCACTGCTGACACCGACGTATCCCTGATGCTGTTTCTCTTTTGGGGTAAGTAACGTGACACCGAATAGAGAAAGGGAATTGGAAAGAGTTGGAAAGGCTTCATGCCTAAGGCGGGACTAGAACTCCTGGTCTCCTAGTTTCTAGCCAGGTGCCTTAACCCTTACTCCAAACTGATTTAATATGGTTTAGGCTTAGAACTCACAGTCTCCTGATTCTAGCCTGATGCCTTAACCGCTACACCAAATTGGCTCTTGTGGTTTGCTATTGCGTCCTCCTTAGAGCTGAGGAACAGTGACTGGCCGAAATACAAAACACTGTATTGCTAACTAGAGCATACAAAACCTTTGCCAGACCACAGCTCATCTGCCTGGAATCCACACTGTATATTGGACGTTAATACAATTGAGCAGGTCCAGAGGTATTTCATGAGAAGAGTCCTCCACTCCTCTACTCACAATAGAATCCCTTATGCCACCAGACTTGAAATTTTGGGCTTGGACAAGCTGGAACTGCGCTGCCTGCGGTCTGATTTAAGCATAATAGATAAAATTGTCTGCTACAAAGTCTTATTTGTCAACGACTTCTTCAGCTTCAACCTCAATAATACACGGGCAAACAATCGATACAAACTCAAGGTAACCCGCTCCAAACTCAATTGCAGAAAATACGACTTCAGCACAGAGTGGTCAACGCCTGGAATGCTCTACCCGACTCGGTTGTTACATCCTCAAACCCTCAACAGCTTCAACCTTAAACTGTCTAGCGTGGACCTCACCCCATTCCTAAGAGGTCCATAAAGGGGGCGTGCATAAGCACATCAGTGTGCCTACCGTCCCTGTCCTACTGTCCCCATTTATTTGTATTTATTTCCCTGGTTCATGTCCATGTTCATATTCATACCTGCTATCCTGTACATGTTTGACATACTGATAAATAAATAAATAAATAAATAAATAAATAAATAAATAAATAAATTTCACCCAACTGACTTCATGCCTAAGGCAGGACTAGAACTCCTGGTCTTCTCGTTTCTAACCTGGTGCCTTAACCCTTACACCAAACTGATCTAACATGGTTTAGGTTAAGGTTAGGGTTGAACCAGAGGTGGGTTTCAGCAGGTTCTGACCAGTTCTGGAGAACCGGTAGTGGAAATTTTGAGTAGTTTGGAGAACTGGTAAATACCACCTCTGCCTGGCCCCTCCCCCATCTATTCTCTGTCTCCCAAGTCCCAGCTGATCAGGAGGAAATGGGGATTTTGCAGTATCCTTCCCCATCCATGCCCATCAAGCCATGCCATGCTGACCAAGCTATGCCATGCCCACCAAGCCACACCCACAGAACCAGTAGTAAAAAAATTGGAAACCCACCACTGGGTTGAACTATAATAAGCGGTATTATTACCGCTTTATAAAACCCTAGTAAGGCCACACCAGGAATACTGCAACCAATTTTGGTCACCATATTACAGAAAAGATGCTGAGACTTTGGAAAAAGTGCAGAGAAGAGCAACTCAGATGATTAAAGAGCCAGGGACTAAAACATATGAAGAACGGCTGCAGGATTTGGGTTTGGCTAGTCCAGAGAGAAGAAGAATTAGGGGTGACATGATAGCAGTATTCCAGTATTTGAGGGGCTGCCACAAAGAAGAGGGGTTTAAATTATTCTCCAAAACACCAAAGGGCAGGGCAAGAAATAATGGTTGGAAACTAACCAAAGAGAGAAGCAACCTGGAATTAAGTAGAAACTTCCTAATTAGTGGTATTCAGCTGGTTCTACACGGTTCGGGCAAACCGCCCACCCGCCCAGACATCATCACATCCCATTTTTGACACTCTGTGCATGCACAGAGGTGGCACATGCTCACATTTGCGAACTGGTAGCAAAGGTAATTGAATACCACCCCTGTTCTTAATAGTGAGGACAACTAACCAGTGGAACAGCCTGCCTCCAGAAATCATGGCTGCTCCATCACTGGAGGTTTTTAAGAAGAGACTGGACAGTCACTTGTCTGAGGTGGTATAGGTTCTCCTGCTTGAGCAGGGGGCTGGACTCGAAGACCTCCAAGGTCCCTTCCAGCTCATTCATTTTATTCTAGGTTGTGTGCCTAAGGGAGGACTAGAACTCACAGCCTCCTGATTCTAGCCTGATGCCTTAAGCACTACACCAAACTGGCTTTGCGGTTTGCCACTGTCTCTTTCTTAAAGCTGAGAGACAGTGATCGGCCCAAAGTCACCCAAGCGGCTTTCATGCCTAACACAGGACTAGAACTCCTGATCTCCTAGTTTCTAGCCCGGTGCCTTAACCCCTACCCCAAACTGATCTAATATGGATTAACATGGGATAAAACCTCGATCCCTGAACACCAATATGGATGCTTCATACATCCTTCTACAAAATGCTAGCCTCTTTTCCACTATTATTTCTTCCCAGAGATCACACGAGTCTAGACTGGCTACCAATTAAAGATAAAATTCATAGCCATAAGGAGTTTGAATCAAGAAACTTGGCCTGTCCCCAAAATTAAATATCCACATGCAGTATTTCAAAGGAGCGAGACTTTGTCGTGTCTGTGAATAATGAAAAAGACATTTTCCCATAGGGTATTTGTCTTTTTTTTTTAAAAAAAATGCCACCGAGATATTTATATATCATAGGCAGAGTTGCGAGAGGGAGAAAGCATCAATTGGTAATATAGGTACGTTTAGACTACAGATTGAAATACGTTTTATTTCTTGTTTAGCCACCCTCGCCCCCGCCTCTTTCCCACCCGCCCTTCGCTTTTCTGTTTCACAGTCATCGAAAATGACACTTTCAGAAAGGAGACTGATCAATGTTGATTAATTTCTCCAGAATGAGTTTGAGAGAGAGAGAGAGAGAGAAAGAGAGAAGGGAGACATGTAAATAAATATAAGAGGTGAAACAGAGTTCATACAGCCGCTGCTGAGATTGAAGAGCCGGTCTGGACCCCTGAAGCTCATTTATTATGGCCGGGATATTGATAGATCTCTTTTAATAGAATAGGATGTTTCTCCAATCGAGTTTCCCGGCCTTGTTTATCTGCTGGCTTAGAGGGAAGATCGGAATAACAGAATCGTGGCTTCCTTCATTGCAAATTCCCCTCGCCGCCACCATCAATTCCCCTTGAATCGTAAATGCTGGAGAACTGTGAAAGCTGGATGAGGAGATACAAAATACAGACTAATAGAGTTGGAAGGGACCTTGGAGGTCGTCTAGTCCAACCTTCTGCTCAAGCAGGAGACTCTATACCACTTCAGGCAAGTGACTGTCCCGTCTCCTCTTAAAAGCCTCCAGTGATGGGAGCACCCAAAACTTCTGAAGGCAAGCGATTCCACTCAATAATTGTTCGCACTATTAAGTTTATCAGTAGTACATGATAAACTTCTCCTAAAACTAAAATCCTACAACATTTCAGAACCCCTCCACAATTGGATAACAGCTTTCCTGTCAAACAGACAAGCAGTAGTCAAAATTGGCAATGCTCTATCAAATCCTGTTCCTGTCAAAAGTGGCATTCCCCAAGGCAGCGTTCTTGGACCAACACTCTTCGTATTATACATTAATGATCTCTGTGACCATATTACAAGTAATTGTGTTCTCTTTGCTGACGATGTCGAACTATTTAACACCACCAACAATACAACTACCTTTCAAAAAGACCTTGACTTTGTATCTGAATGGTCTAAAACTTGGCAACTCCAAATCTCAACTAGCAAATGCTCAGTCCTCCATATTGGAAAAAAGAACCTAAACACTAAGTACAAGCTTGATGGACATTACCTTACAGATGACCCCCACCCTGTTAAAGACCTTGGAGTTTTCATATCAAAGTGCCAAAGCCCACTGCAACTACATCGCAAAAAAGGCTTTAAGAGTTGTAAACCTAATCTTGCGTAGCTTCTTCTCCAAAAACACTACATTACTAACCAGAGCCTATAAAACATTTGCTAGAACAATTCTTGAATACAGCTCGACTGTCTAGAACCCTCACCACATCTCTGACATCAATACAATTGAACGTGTCCAGAAATATTTCACAAGAAGAGTTCTCCACTCCTCTGAATACAACAAAATACCTTATGCCACCACACTTGAAATCCTGGGTTTAGAAAATTTAGAACTATGCCGCCTTCGACATGACCTGAGTTTAACTCATAGAATCATCTATTACAATGTCCTTCCTGTCAAAGACTACTTCAGCTTCAATTGCAACAATACACAAGCACACAACAGATTTAAGCTTAATGTTAAGTCTTGATTGAAGAAAATATGACTACAGTAATAGAGTTGTTAATGCTTGGAATAAACTACCTGACTCTGTGGTCTCTTCCCAAAATCCCAAAAGCTTCAACCAAAAACTGTCTACTATTGACCTCACCTCATTCCTAAGAGGTCTGTAACGGGCATGCATAAGAGCACAAGCGTGCCTACCGTTCCTGTCCTATTGTTTCCTTTCGTTATATCCAATTAATATAGTTATTACATAGTAAAGGTAAAGGTTCCCCTTGCACATATATGCTAGTCGTTGCCGACTCTAGGGGGCGGTGCTCATCTCCATTTCAAAGCCGAAGAGCCAGCATTGTCCGAAGACATCTCTGTGGTCATGTGGCTGGCATGACTCAACGCCAAGGGCGCACGGAACACGGTTACCTTCCCACCAAAGGTGGTCCCTATTTTTTCTACTTGCATTTTTACATGCCTTCGAAACTGCTAGGTTGGCAGAAGCTGGGACAAGTAACGGGAGCTCACCCCATTACACGGCAGCACTAGGGATTCGAACCGCTGAGCTGCCGACCTTTTGATTGACAATTACATACTCATACTTATATATATGCTTATATATTGTATAATTATTTCATGCTTATGCTTATATATACTGTGTGACAAAATAAAATAAAGAAAATAAAGAAAAATAAAGAAATTTTCCCTTAGTTCTAGGTTGCTTTCTCGCTAAAAGGACGCCAATGTACAGCTATCTGCAAGGACAGCTTATTCCCTACCATTCAGTCAGAGCCAAAGAAGCTTCTCGGATGAGAAGCGAAACGTTTTCAAAAGAAAAACCAGAAAGTCCAGTTGCCTCTTGAAAAAAAGCACCTTTGGGACAATCAAATAGGATATGAGCCAGGTTTTCTATCTCTGGCACTCCACAAATCCAGAGATATATGTATAATTTCCCATATCTGATCCCATATCAAGCTGTTCAAATCTCGCTCGCGTAAATATCTCCCCAAGAAGTTTTGGCAGTTGTAACTTTAAATAGCTGTCCATTTGAAAAGTACGCTTGTATTACTCAGCCATTACCAGCCTTACTAAGGATAGTGTTGTGACCCAGACCCAAGTAGGTAGCAACAAACTCAGTCCGTGATAAAATAAACTTTATTCGAACAGCTGGGAATTACTCCATTCCCAGCGTTGTTCAACTCAAAGTAAAACAAATGCCTCCCAAACACAAATTCTTCAGTTATCACAAACCTGAGTCCAGTTAGGCAAAATGACAAAGGCCCTTCCTGATAAATGTCCAGAAGTCACAAAAACACGAAGCAGAGGAGGCAACTACAACATTGTTTTCCAGCTAAGCCCAAACATTGTTGCTGGTCTGTTTTAAGCCTTATGGGAGGGGCCAATAATCTCTTGGCCCTACTCCTGAGTTGTCCTCTCTGCTTGAGCTGCTCTTGCCTTCTGACAGCTCTTCTGTGCATTAGGAACAGGCTCCTCCTGTTCCTCTGCCTCACTACTATCAGTCTCTGGAGGCTCTGGAGTCCGTACCTCACTTCCCAATGGCCCTGGCCTCACCCCCAGCCTCATCGCTGTCTGACTCCGTTGCCAGCACCGTAGGCTGCTGATGGGCCACAACAGATAGCTACATCATTTTGCGTTTCTAATACCCTTAATTCTTTGGGCAACTCTTTTTGTTTTTAGCTTTTTTCCCCAGTGACACAAGAGAGTGGAAGCCACAGCTTCTTACAAAAGTTATCAATGTAGTAGTCCAAGAGATTTGTGACGGTTATTTTATCTCCTCTAGTAAGCATAACTTGGGGAGTCTAGCGGTCTCCATTTTGTTGATGGTGACTGTTGTGACCCAGGTTCCTGGACCCGGACTCCTGGACTCAGATGATTCAGAAAGTGAGGGAGAAGACCTGGCAAGCCCTGCTTCTCTTGAGCCCTCTCCCTCCCTGGCACCCACTCAAAGGGAGGAGGAGGGGCCGGCAAGGCCTGATTCTCTGGAGCCTTCTTCTGATTTGGCAACGCCCCAAGAACAGTTTTGGAGTGATGCAAGGCTGCGGAGGCGTGACCGACGCGCGCAGCAGAAGCAGCATTGGGATAAAGCCAAGGAATGATGATCATGCAGTGACATCTGCAGAGACTATAAATAGGAGGCGGGACTTCCTGGTTTTTTGTCTTGGACAAAGTAATGAATTGGCGCGAGCTAACTGTCTCAATGGAGGGAAGAATATATTCGTGAGTAATTCTGGCCTTATCTATAATTTCCTCGTTATCTCCAGAAACTTGGCAGGCCCGTGGGTAGACGTGGCCAGGAGATGTATCTATGTAAATAAAAGGAAAAAAGAAGGCCTCTGACGGACTCTTTGCTGGGAGTATTAGGGGGAGGGAAACAGAACAGTGACCAGAACTGGATGCAGTATTCCAAGTAGGGAATAAGGCAGTGTTGTCCATCATTGTGATCTTAGCCTATTCTTTCTCATCTCGCTTTTAAAAATGTATCTGGTGTGTGTGTGTGTGTATGTGTGTGTATTTGCAATCTGGTTTATGCTTCTGGTTGTTGTACAAATGACTTATATTGAGCTGACCCTTCAGCATGAATTCTTGTAAATGAGGTGTTTGCAGTTAACTCAGGTGAAGATTTAAAAACCCGACGTCAACATTTAAGGCTGCTTATGAAATAATCATGACTTACCTTGATGGATGGAAAGGATTCTCTTAATTTCCAGCAGAGATTTTCAGCAGGAACTTTCATTAGACAGATGGGGATTGAGACGGCAGGAATCCTATTACAGATTAAGCTGAAAACCATTTTAATGGGGTTTTTTTAAAAGAAAAAAAAACCCAGGGAATTAATAATTCAGATGTCTTCAATGAGGTTCTCCAAACGGGCAGCATCATTTAAGTTTTAATTGAGTAGTTATACATCTATAAGTCTCTAATAGATTTTTTTTTAATACGCTTCAAATTTCTTGGCTTAGAAGAATCAAATAATGTTAAATTGGGTGAGCTGAGCCGAGCAAAAAGACAACAAATAGATTTCTTTTCTATTTTTTTTTTAATGAATTGGGATATTAAGTAGGTTTTTCATGTTACTTTGGGTGCCGTTCCGCAGTGATTCTCTTAACAAATTGCAGCAAGGAAGGTCACAAAATGGGGCAAAACTCATTTAACAACCATCTTGGAATACTGCATCCAGTTTTGGTCGCCACGATGTAAGAAAGATGTGGAGACTCTAGAAAGAGTGCAGAGAACAGCAACAAAGATGACGAAGGGACTTGAAGCTAAAACATATGAAGAATGGTTGCAGGAACAGGGTATGTCTAGTCTGATGAAAAGAACCAGGGGAGACATGATAGCGGTGTTCCAATATCTCAGGGGCTGCCACAAAGAAGAGGGAGTCAAGCTATTCTCCAAAGCACCTGAGGTAGAACAAGAAGCAATGGGTGGAAACTTATCAAGGAGAGAAGCAACTTAGAACTAAGGAGAAATTTCCTGACCATTAGAACAATCAATAAGTGGAACAACTTGCCTCCAGAAGTTGTGAATGCTCCAACACTGGAAGTTTTTACGAAGAGATTGGATAACCATTTGTCTAAAATGGTGTAGGTTTTCCTTATCAGGAGGTTGGACTAGAAGACCTCCAAGGTCCCTTCCAACTCTTGTTATTCTACCAATGGAAATTTTTGGCTCAGCTGTGGTCTTAAGGTGTATTTGCTTCCCTGTTAAATGGCAACCATAATATAAAGAATTCTCCCCCTTATAAACTTAATTATAATAATAGAGTTGTAAGGGACCTTGGAGGTCTTCTAGTCCAACCCCCTGCCCAGGCAGGAAACCTTCAGACGAATGGTTTCGCAATCTCTTCTCAAAAACTTCCAGTGTTGGAGCGTTCACAACTTCTGCAGGCAAGTCGTTCCACTAGTTAATTGTTCTCACTGTTAGGAAATGTTTCCTTACTTCTAAGTTGCTTCTCTCCTTGATTAGTTTCCACCCATTGCTTCTTGTTCTACCCTCAGGTGCTTTGGAGAATAGTTTGACTCCCTCTTCTTTGTGGCAACCCCTGAGAGATTGGAACACAGTTTGACAGTGTTGAGGGAATTATTTGTTTAGCGGAGTGATGGCATTCAGGAAGAAACTTTATTTTATTTTTTTATTTTTGTCACAACAATATATGTAAGTATCATACAAAAAGATTATATAGTATATAAATATATATATGAGTAAATATAAGGAGGTATAAGCATATATATAGGAAGAAGAAAAGAAAAACAATAGGACAGGAACAGTAGGCACGTTTGTGCTCTTATGCACGCCTCTTATGGTCCTCTTAGGAATGGGGTGAGGTCAATAGTAGAAAGTTTTAGGGTAAAGCTTTTAGGATTATGGGAAGAGACCACAGAGTCAGGTAAAGTGTTCCAAGCACTGATGATTCTGTTATAGAAGTCATATTTTCTGCAATCTAGATTAAAGCGGTTAACATTAAGTTTAAATCTATTGGTTGCTCTTGTATTATTGCAATTAAAGCTGAAGTAGTATTTAACAGGAAGGACATTACAACAGATGATTCTATGAGTTAAACTTAGGTCTTGTCACAGGCGACAGAGTTCCAACTAAGCCTAGGATTTCAAGTCTGGTGGGATAAGGTATTTTGTTGTTTTCAGAGTTCCTCGTGTCTATTTGTTCTTGTGTGCAGTGCTCTATAGTGTTGTTTTGAGGGTAGGAGTTGAAACAGTTTATGTCCAGGATGCGAGGGGTCTGTAAATATTTTCACAGCTCTAAGCTTTGTAGCTTAGTACACAGTTTAAGTAGAACAAGCTCTACTGAAACAACAAAGGCTTTGGATATAAAAGTCTTCCATCATGTACAGTTTTTAAAAGAGCTGGTAACAGGCAATAGCCCTGGCTATGTGATCAAAACCCTGAGACTATTTATATGTGTTTTATCATCCTCTTTTAATGATCCCATAATCCCTTGCAGGGTGGAGTCTCGCCAACCTAACTGAGCTAGGTGAGTGTTTACTGGCCAGATGCCCTTCCTGTTGCCAATGAGAAGTTCTATTCTGCAGATATATTCTCAGTGTGCCCAGAGAGAGAAATATCTGCCTCTACCTAGGATTGAACTCACAGCCTCCTGATTGTGAGGTGAGAGTTCCACCTCTAGGTGGAGAGATGCTGACTTTTTTTGACAGCCCAATGTTAAAGCAGCAGTCTAGAAGCCAGGGGACTGTGAATTCTAGTTTCGCCTTAAGCGTGAAAGCTGGCTGGGTAAACCAATGACCAGGAAACCGTGAGTTCTAGTCCCACCTTAGACATGAAAGCTGACTGGGGGACTTTGGACCAATCACCAGGAGACTGTGTGTTCTAATCCCGCCTTAGGCATGAAAGACAGGTGACTTTGGGCCAATCATTGTCTCTCAGCCCAGCTCACCTCACAGGGTTGTTGTTGTGGGGAAAACAAGAGGAGGAAGGCGTATGGGATATGTTCTCCACCTTGAGTTATTTATCAAAATAACAAAGGTGGAATACAAATAAATAAATAATGCGAGAGCCATTCAGTGAATGGCTAATCAAATCTCTCAGATGATGGGGACTAGAAACCTGTTTTAAAAATCGATTGGGGGAAAAAAATTCTGTCACCCCACCAGGCAATTCTTCCACCCACCCACCCAAAAAAAAACCTTTTACAAATTCTTATATTATACCTTTCCGCGTACTAATAATGATAATAACGCGAATAAAAATCCCAGTCTAAACATCTGGCAGATTCTGCAACTAGCCATAACAATCTATTAAAATTATATGCTCTCTTTTGCCAAAGACCTGGCAAAAAATTAAAAAAATACAGGGCAAATACAATATATAATAATAATAAAAAGATACTATTCCCACGCAACTAAACACCAAAAGCCGCTGAGTGTATATTCAAAATGGTCAGGACATTTATCTCTGGGTCGGTCTCATTCGAGACAATGACGAATCCGCATACAGACGGGAGGTTGAACAACTAGCCTTGTGGTGCGACCAAAACAATCTGGAACTGAACACACTCAAAACCGTAGAAATGGTGGTAGACTTTAGGAGAAACCCTTCCATACTTCCACCTCTCACAATACTAGACAACACAGTATCAACAGTAGGAACCTTCAAATTTCTAGGTTCTACCATATCGCAGAGATTGGTGGGAAATAAACTTGATAATAATATAACAGAATTAGAACTACTGTGGCAAAAGGAAGCAAAGGTAGTACTAATAGTAAGAGGTGCATTGGATGCAGTCCCCAAACAACTGGAGTGCCGGTGGAGTTGACAAAAGTCACCATCGGTCAATTGCAAAAGGCAGTTTTACTCGGAACAGTTACATCATGCAATGATACCTCTAGCTCAAGGCCCACAGGCCGGATTCAGCCCATGGGGGTGCTTAAATTAGAGGGCCGTGGTGGCTCAGGCTGTAAGATAGCCTGTTATTAAAACACAGCAGCCTGCAATTACTGCAGGCTCGAGTCCCACCAGGCCCAAGGTTGACTCAGCCTTCCATCCTTTATAAGGTAGGTAAAATGAGGACCCAGATTGTTGGGGGCAATAAGTTGACTTTGTAAATATACAAATAGAATGAGACTATTGCCTTACACACTGTAAGCCGCCCTGAGTCTTCGGAGAAGGGCGGGATATAAATGTAAATAATAAATAAAATAAATAAATAAATAAATTTGGCCTGCTGGACCGGCCTGGAAATAGCAAAGAAGTGGCCCGCAATGCCTCTGGCAGCCAAAATGGGGCATGGGGTAGCCTAGTGAGGTCCCCCCATGCCTCATTTTTGGCCTGGATGGCCTCCTGCAACACTCTGCCAGCCAAAACAGGGCATGGGGGTGCATGAGGGCCCCCCCGCACTCCATTTTGGCTGGCAGGGTGCTGCAGGAGGCTGTCCCAGGCCAAAAATGGGGCACAGGGAGCGTCGTGTGCCCCTCCACGCCCCGTTTTAGCCAGCAGGCGTCAGTCCCGTCTCCCCCCGCCCCCCAAACCTGGCCCGTGAAAGAGAACTACAATGCTGAGCCGGCCCACAAAGAAATCCAGTTTGACACCCCTGCTCTAACACCATCAGGCATCTACATCTGCCTATCCCAAGTCCTTGGGAAGGACTCCAGTGATAGTATTTAGCCGGTTCTGTCCGGTTTGGGCGAACAGGTAGCAGCGGCTGCAGGAAGCCCCGCACACTCTACCAGACGTCCTCACGTCCCATTTTTGATGCTCTGCGCATGCACGGAAAAACTCTGCGCATGCACAGAGATGGGGTGTGTGAGTGAAGCAAGCAAGCGCGCACACTTACATTTGCGAACCAGTACTCCTGAAGGACTCGATCGGTAGACAACAATGCGAATCCAGCCTGAACAACTGGCGGACTGTGCAACAAACTGAACCGTAAGGGAAAAAAATGGTTTTTCAAGAAAATCCAGCTGTAGATATGTAAACAGAAAGCTGGTCAAAAGGTCTCCTTAGTTTTCAAACAAGATTTTTATGGTCATCTGTAAAATATCCCAAGATGTCTTAGAGCGTTCAATTTCTTCTTTGTAGCACTTCCTGGATTGTTGTTCTGTTATGTCTTTGTGTCGAGGCCAGTACGAAAAAAAGGGGAGAAATATAGTATAAGAGCAAAAAAAAACAAAACAACCCTGTATTAATGTGGCTATTCTTGTATTTCTTTAATAACTGAAACCTCTCAAAGAATTAGAGAGAAATTTTGAAGACAAAACTGGTTTACTCTGAAGTCTTCCTTTTGCTTTCTGTTCAATCTATTTCTATCTATCTATCAGCGGTGGGATTCAACCGGTTCGCATCACTTCGGCCAAACCAGTTGTTAAATTGATGGCTGGCCACACCCCTGACCCCACACCCTGGCCCCACCCCGCCCCTTTCAGAAGTTCCCCCACGGCCCATTTTTGCTCCCAGGGGGCTGCAGGGAGGCCTACTACTAGGCCCAAAATGGGCCGCGAGCGGGGCAATGCACTCCCCACGGTCTGTTTTTGCTCTCAGGGGGTGCAGGAGATCGAGTGCTGCCTGTCACACACCCCTGACAACGGCCACCATGGCCACACCCACCCAACCAGTCATTAGGGCAGAGAACAGTTGTTAAATTATTTGAATCCCACCACTGTATCTATCTATCTATCTATCTATCTATCTATCTATCTATCTATCTATCTATCTATCTCTATCAATCTATTTATTTATTTATCTATCTCTATCGATCTATCTATCTCTATCAATCTATCTATCTATCTCTATCAATCTATTTATTTATTTATCTATCGATCTCTATCGATCTATCTCTATCAATCTATCTATCTATCTCTATCGATCTATTTATTTATTTATCTATCTATCTCTATCGATCTATCTCTATCAATCTATCTATCTCTATCAATCTATTTATTTATTTATCTATCTATCTCTATCGATCTATCTCTATCTATCTATCTCTATCAATCTATTTATTTATTTATCTATCTATCTATCTCTATCAATCTACCTCCTAATATTTACCCATATATATGTTTATATACTATATAATCTTTTTGTATGATGTTGTGACAAAATAAATAAATAAAATAAAATAAAATAAATCTATTTATTTATCTATCTATCTCTATCGATCTATCTATCTCTATTGATCTATTTATCTATCTATTTCCATCGATCTATCTATCGATCTATCTCTATCTATCGATCTATCTATCCATCCATCCATCCATCCATCTTATTATAGCTCTCCATTTATCTAGTCATCTATCTATCTCTATTGATCTATTTATTTATTTATCTATCTCTATCAATCTATTTATTTATTTATCTATCTATCGATCTATCTATCGTCTATCCATCTTATTCTGTATCTATCCATCCATCCATCCATCCATCTTATGATATCTTTCCATTTATCTAGTCATCTATCCTTCTTATATATTATTATATATAAAACTATTATTATTATAACTATCTATTGTCTATCCATCTTATTCTATATCTATCCATCCATGCACCTATTCTGTTCCATTCTATTCCATTCTGTTCTGTTCCGTTCTATTCTATTCTACTCCACTCTACTCTACTCCAGACTTGCTCCTCTGACAAATGTAGAAATAAATGGGGCTCAGAGCTTATCTTAGCTGGACCATGTCCATTAACAACTTGATGCTCCACTCAACAGTGCTGTTAGATCACACAGTGGCCTCAGATAAATCCTGCTCATTCTGGAGATTGATCTGATGCAGAATTTGCCAAGGGACAGCAGTCATGGTTGAGATGCTTCAAACAACTCTTGTGAACTGAAGGAAAAAGAAAAAGACTGCAACAGCAATCTCAGCAAATGAAGTCATTGTCTCCTTCTCTCCATGTAATTACAATGGAAGCTATTGCCATGCTCAATAGGAGACAACAATGTTTATGCAACCGCCAAGATTATTTGCATCCAAAAGGGGCATTTTTTTTCAATAGTTTTTTTTTAAATAGTTTACTAGGATGTACTGGGAGGAAAAAAAAAAAGGAGAAAAGGGTTACTGTGATTATTTTTGCTCTAGGCTGCAGGAGGCCTACTACTAGGCCCAAAATGGGCCGCGAGGGGAGTAATGCACTCCCCACGGCCTGTTTTTGCTCTCAGAGATCAAGTACTGCCTGTCACACACCCCTGACAACGGCCACCATGGCCACACCCACACAACCAGTCATTAGGGCAGAGAACAGTTGTTAAATTATTTGAATCCCACCACTGTATCTATCTATCTATCTATCTATCTATCTATCTATCTATCTATCTATCTATCTCTATCAATCTATTTATTTATTTATCTATTTATCTCTATCAATCTATCTATCTCTATCGATCTATCTATCTATCTCTATCGATCTATTTATTTATTTATCTATCTATCTCTATCGATCTATCTATCTCTATCAATCTATCTATCTATCTCTATCAATCTATTGATCTATCTATTGCTGGCCTAGGTTTAATTTTAAAATTAATTTTAAACGGGGTTTTGTATTTCTAACTACAGTTTTAAATTTGGCCTAATGGAATAAGTTTTTTAAATGTTGTTTTAACATGTATTTATTTTATACTTTATGTTTTTGTTTTTTTTTATTCAAAAAGTTTTACAAAAAAAATTTTTTCCCCCTTTCCCCCCCTCCTCCCCCTTCCCTTCGCAACCCTCCCCGACTTCCCGGAACGAGCACAAGGTATAGTTAAAATAAAACAAACATATGCTAAAAATTTTCGTCCCAACTTAATTATACCCTACAATCATCAATTCCTAACTTCCCCCAAAAGCAATCAAAAATAATACATCATAATCATTCAAAAACAGTCTGATAACTCTTAGTCTGATATCTACGTTGAATA
The DNA here is from genome assembly GCF_028640845.1 of Ahaetulla prasina. Classification (NCBI taxonomy): domain Eukaryota; kingdom Metazoa; phylum Chordata; class Lepidosauria; order Squamata; family Colubridae; genus Ahaetulla; species Ahaetulla prasina. The sequence goes on along the minus strand of NC_080540.1, from coordinate 294,193,571 downwards.
TAGTCAATCCATTTTTTCCATTCCTTTAAGTATCTTTCTTGCGTATTGTCTTTCAAAAAGGCTGATATCTTCGCCATCTCAGCCAAATTGGCAACTTTCAATATCCATTCTTGTATTGTTGGTACTTCTTTTTTCTTCCAATATTGTCCTATTAGTAATCTTGCTGCAGTTATTAGATTTAAAATCAATTTAGTCTCAATTACTGTACAATCCGTAATAATTCCCAACAAGAAAAATTGCGGCAGGAACTTTATCTTCTTTTCAGAACATTTTGTAGAATCCACCAAATTTTTATCCAAAAGGCCTTTATGTCCTTACAAGTCCACCAAATGTGAAAATATGTAGCGTCATCACAATTACATCTCCAACATTTTGCTTGCATTTCTGGATACATACACGATAATTTTTAGGATCTAGATGCCATCTATAAAACATTTTATAAAAATTTTCCTCAGATTCTGTGCCTGTGAATTTAACATTTCTAACCCAAATTTTTCCCACGTTTCCAATAATATTGGCTCCTGAAAATTTTGTGCCCACTTTATCATACAGTCCTTTACCAAGTCCCTTTCAGAATCTATTTCAAGTAACACATTATACAATCTCTTTATATGCTCCTGAGACTGATTTCTAATTTGCTTTACCAAATTTTCCTCGTTCTGCTCTATACCAATTTTCTGATCTCCTTCCATCTAGCATGTAATTGCTCATATTGAAACCAAGTATAATTTTTCCTTCCTCTCTTAATACTTGCAGAGATTTTAACTGCAAATTACCTCTTTCAGTATACAAAAGATCTTTATATGTAATCATTTCCTGATTCTGTTCTATGTTTATATTTTCTACTGTATGTCTAGGACATGCCCATATAGGAACCTTATAATTTAGTTTATAAGAGTATTTTTCCAAACACGCAGAAGGGCATTTCTTAGCACATGATTTTTAAAGGCCTTATCCACTTTTTGTCATAAATTAAATATGCATGCCATCCATATAACAAATCATAACCTTCTATATTCAAAATTCTGTCCTCTGTTAAATTAAACCAATCACTTATTGCAGAGAGAGCAGCTGCTTCATAATATAATTTAAAATTAGGCATTTTAAACCTCCCTTTCCGAGAATCTTGAATTATTTTCATTTTAACCCTAGCTTTTTACCTTCCCATATAAATTTGTTAATTCCTTCTGCCATTCCTCAAGATTCTTATCTTTCTTAATTATTGGTATCATCTGAAAGAGGAATAAAATCTAGGTAAAACATTCATTTTAATAGCAGCAATTCTCCCAGCAAAGATAATTGCAATTTTTCCAAACAATCAACTCCTTCTGAACTTTTGCCATAAAAGCTCATAGTTATTCTTATACAATTTCACATTTGATGACGTAATATAAACGCCTAAATAATTAACCTTCTTTACAATTTCAAATCCTGTTACTTGCTCTAGTTTTTCTTTCTGTTGTCTGGCCATATTTTTTATTATCACTTTTGTCTTTTCTGATTTACCTTAAACCCTGAGACATTCCCATATTGATCAATTATTTCCAACAAAGATTTACTAGAATTTATAGGGTTTGTTAAAGTAATCACCAAATCATCTGCAAAAGCTCTTAACTTATATTCATACTGTCTAACTCTAATTCCCTCTATCTCCTTTACTTCTCGTATTTTATCCAATAATGGTTCTAGAGTTAAAATAAACAATAATGGTGATAAAGGACATCCCTGTCTTGTTCCTTTCGCAATCTTAAAAGGTTCTGTTAAGCTACCATTGATTATAATCTGTGCTGTTTGCTCTCCATAAATTGCCCTAATTATTCTTAAAAACCATCTCCAAATTGCATCTTTCTATTAATTTAAATAAAAATCCCAATGCAATCGATCAAAAGCTTTCTCTGCATCGAGAAAATAAATGCTGCTGGAATAAAATTTTCTTTTCTAAGTACTCCAGTAAATTAATAATCTGCCTAACATTATTCCTCATCTGTCTCCCTTTATAAATCCAGATTGATCATTATGAATTCTTCTGCAGAATCAACATTAATCTATTAGCTATTATTTTAACAAAATCTTATAATCATTATTTAAAAGTGAGATTGGCCTATAATTCCCAGGTTTAGAACAATCCTGTTCCTCTTTTGGTATCAATGAAATAAAGAGGTTCTCCATGAAATTCTCCTAGTTGTATCTGATTAAATAATTCCTTAAGTGGACCTAACATCTCATCCTGTAAATTCCTATAATAACTAACTGTAAGCCCATCCGTACCAGGAGTTTTCCCATTTTAATTGTTTAATTACCAAAATAATTTCTTCCGAGGTTATAGGCCGATTCAATTCATCCGTTGTTCTAAAGTTAAATTTTAACCTTATATTCCTTCAAATACTTATCAATATCCCTATTCGATATATTATCTTTAAGATATAAATTTGTATAATATTCTAAAAAAGCTTTTTTAATTTTATCCTGTTGATATCTCTCTTTACCTTTGTATTCTATTTTTTCTATAATACATTGTTTTTGTCTTTTCCTTAAAGTGTATGCTAACCACCTACCAGGTCTATTTGCGTTACAAAAAGTATTATGTTTGGCATATTGTATATTTGTTGCCACCTGATCAGCCATTATCATATTAAATTGATTCTGTAGTAACTTTATTGCATCTTTAAGTTTTTGATCATGTGGGTTATGTATTAATAATTGTTGTTTCTTATAGATTTCTTCTAAATACCTCGCTGTCTTTGTTGCTAATTTCTCTGTCTATTATTAAGATATATTAATACACCTCTCATAAAAGCTTTACTGCAGTCCCAAACCATTTCTATCGATGTTTCATTATTCAAATTATAATCAAAAAATTCTTTCATCTGCTTTTTACATTGATTTACATTATCCTGATATCTAAACAAATTTTCATTTAATCTCCAAGTTCTTCTACCCTCTTTTCCATATTGCAATTCCATCCAAACAGGACTATGATCAGACAAACATCTTGGAAATATCTTAGTTTTCTTCACCCTAAAAAGCAAATCATTAGAAATTAAAATAAAATCAATACGTGAGAAGGATTGATGCCTATCAGAGAAAAAAGTATAGTCTCTTTCCTCCAGATTCCTCCAGATTCCGCAGTCTCCATACATCTCTTAACTCAAAATCTTCTATCATATCAAAAAAGGATTTAGGCAGCTTTGCATGTGCAGGTATCTTCTTGGAAGAAATTCTCTTGTCCTTTCGTGTATCTATTACTCCATTCCAATCGCCCAATATAATACACGATTTATAATCCCATAGGATCAACTTATCATATAACATTCTATAAAATTTTTCTTGTTGCTGGTTGGGTGAAAGAAAATCTTTGGCCTTAAGCACTGTGTCAATACGATATCTTCTTCCCTGATAATACACTGTCAAGCCAACTGGAACCTCCCATCTAAATTGAATCTGGTATTTCTTAAGTTCTTGTGTAAAAAATGTAAAGTCTTTTCTATCCCTTAACATCTTGGGAGGGATCTCTTTCAAAACCTTCAACTCCTGTTCCCCTATTTTCAAGTTTTTCTGAAAAGCAACTTGCAAAATTTGATTCCTCACTGTTCTTTTCAAAAATAAACCACATGTCTCTAGGAAGTTTCTTTGCCTAGCAATCCAAGAATTAACTCTATAAAATTTTGTCAATTTGATAAGCAACCTCTTGTGGATCAAGTTCAATAAATTCAGCCAGAGCTTCTGATAAAATTTTTAAATCTTCCCTTTGTCTTCATTCAAACCTCTAATTCTCAGAGCTCCTTCCATCATTCTATACTGCATCACCACCACTTGATCTTCATTTTATCCAATTTGATTTGCATTCCCCCCATTCTATTTTCTATTTGTTGATTTGACTGAACAATTTCTTGCACCTCCTCCTCCACCACCTCCAGTCTTTTTGCCAAACCTTGAAAAGCCATTAAGATATCTTCTCTTATTTTTTTATTATTCTCTTTTATTTCTTCTCTTATTTTCTCATTATTATCCATAATCTCCTTAAACCTTTCTTCAGACACTCTCCCTTGCTCTTTAATCAGATCTTCTAAAGCTGGTTCAGAACCCCTTCTGCCCCCAGTCTTAGGTGGTTTAGTAGCCATTTCAGTTTTAAAATTCACAAAATATAAGTCTAGAAACTTCTCTTCTCCCCTTTAAGTATAGGAGAGCTCAGTTCACTTCATTAAAATCCACACATAACATTTCTTATCTTCTTAGTTGCACAGACTGTTTAAAATCCATTCGTCATTTTCACTCCCATTCAGGCGCCATCTTAAAGTCAATTAGTCAATTAGAACAAAGGAAAAAAAAATTTCTCTTTTTTAGAAAGTAGAAGTCAGGAAATCAAAAATACTTGCAATCCAATAATCGTCCGCTTGCACTCATTCCGTCTGCTTAAAGAGATCCATAAAGATAAGACAATTAGCAGAGATGGACACCTTCTTCTTTTCCTGCTTTTGCAGACACGCACTGAAGTCGGAGATGGCAGAAATATTTATGGGACCCATCGACCCTTCGAAGCTCTGCTTAATTAAAACAAAGCCTCTGGGGAGGTCTACCAACATTCCTGCGCTCTTATCTTTCCTCTTTCATCCAGAGAAAAAGATTAAAGCCGGCTTTTCCTGGCTTTTACGATGTTCAGTGCGGAGCCCCTTTAATTAGGGCTCAGCGAAGAGGTGGAGCCACCCGGAAGTATACTTTATGTTTTATAAGGCTGTAAACTGCCCTGAGTCCTTCGGGAGATAGGGCGGTATAGAAATTTGAATAATAAATAAATAAATAAAATAAAATAATTTATCTATCTATCTCTATCGATCTATCTATGTCTATCGATCTATTTATTTATTTATCTATCGATCTCTATCGATCTATCTATCTCTATCAATCTATCTATCTATCTCTATCAATCTATTTATTTATCTATCTATCTCTATCGATCTATCTATCTCTATCGATCTATCTATCTATCTCTATCAATCTATTTATTTATTTATCTATCTATCTCTATCGATCGATCTATCTCTATCAATCGATCTATCTCTATCAATCTACCTCCTAATATTTACTCATATATATATTTATATACTATATAATCTTTTTGTATGATGTTGTGACAAAATAAATAAATAAAATAAAATAAAATAAAATAAAATAAAATAATTTATCTATCTATCTCTATCGATCTATCTATCTCTATCGATCTATCTATGTCTATCGATCTATTTATTTATTTATCTATCGATCTCTATCGATCTATCTATCTCTATCAATCTATCTATAATCTATCATTATCATATTTCTATAAATTTTGTTGCTGTAGAAAGAAAATCTTTGGCCTTAAGCACTGTGTCAATACGATATCTTCTTCCCTGATAATACACTGTCAACTGGAACCTCCCATCTAAATTGAATCTGGTATTTCTTAAGTTCTTGTGTAAAAATGTAAAGTCTTTCTATCCCTTAACATCTTGGGAGGAATCTCTTCAAAACCTTCAACTCCTGTTCTCTATTTTCAAGTTTTTCTGAAAAGCAACTTGCAAAATTTGATTCCTCACTGTTCTTTTCAAAAATAAACCACATGTCTAGGAAGTTTCTTTGCCTAGCAATCCAAGAATTAACTCTATAAATTTTGTCAATTTGATAAGCAACCTCTTGTGGATCAAGTTCAATAAATTCAGAGCTTCTGATAAAATTTTTTAAATCTTCCCTTTGTCCTCATTCAAACCTCTAATTCTCAGAGCTCCTTCCATCATTCTATACTGCATCACCACCACTTGATCTTCATTTTATCCAATTTGATTTGCATTCCCCATTCTATTTTCTATTTGTTGATTTGACTGAACAATTTCTTGCACCTCCTCCTCCACCACCTCCAGTCTTTTGCCAAACCTTGAAAAGCCATTAAGATATCTTCTTATTTTTTATTATTTTTTATTTCTTCTCTTATTTTCTCATTATTATCCATAATCTCCTTAAACCTTTCTTCAGACACTTTCCTTGCTCTTTAATCAGATCTTCTAAAGCTGGTTCAGAACCCTTCTGCCCCAGTCTTAGGTGGTTTAGTAGCCATTTCAGTTTTAAAATTCACAAAATATAAGTCTAGAAACTTCTCTCCTTTAAGTAGGAGAGCTCAGTTCACTTCATTAAAACACATAACATTTCTTATCTTCTTAGTTGACAGACTGTTTAAAATTCCATTCGTCATTTTCACTCCTTCAGGCGCCATCTTAAGAGTCAATTAGAACAAAGAAAAAAATTTCTTTTTTAAAAGTAGAAGTCAGGAAATCAAAATACTTGCAATCCAATAAGTCCGCTTGCACTCATTCCGCCTGCTTAAAGAGATCCATAAAGATAAGACAATTAGCAGAGATGGACACTTCTTCTTTTCCTGCTTTTGCAGACACGCACTGAAGTCGGAGATGGCAGAATATTTATGGGACCGACCCTTCAAGCTCTGCTTAATTAAACAAAGCTCTGGGAGGTCTACCAACATTCCTGCGCTTATCTTCCTCTTCATCCAGAAAAGATTTGCCGCTTTTCCTGGCTTTTACGACACCAGTGCGGAGCCCCTTAATTAGGGCTCAGCAAGAGGTGGAGCCACCGAAGTCTTATGTTTTATAAGGCTGTAAACTGCCCTGAGTCCTTCAGATCCAGAAATTGAATAATAAATAAAATAAAATAAAATAAAATAATTTATCTATCTATCTCTATCGATCTATCTATCTCTATCAATCTATTTATTTATTTATTTATCTATCTATCTCATGATCTATCTATCGATCTATCTATCTCATCAATCTATCTATCTATCTCTATCAATCTATTTATTTATCTATCTATCTCATGATCTATCTATCTCATGATCTATCTATCTCTATCAATCTATTTATTTATTTATCTATCTATCTCTATCGATCTATCTCTATCGATCTATCTATCTCATCAATCTAAATATTTACTCATATATATTTATATACTATATAATCTTTTGTATGATGTTGTGACATAAATAAAATAAAATAAAATAAAATAAATCATTTATTTATCTATCTATCTCATCAATCTATCTATCCATGATCATTTATTTATTCTATCATTTCTATATAATTGGATCTATCTCTAGATATCTATATCCATCCATCTTATTAAGTATTTATCTAGTCATCTATCTATTCATCTTATATATTATTATATATAAAACTATTATTATTATAACTATCTATCATCTATCCATCTTATTCTGTATCCATCCATCCATCCATCCATCCATCCATCCATCTTATGATATCTCTCCATTTATCTAGTCATCTATCCTTCTTATATATTATTATATATAAAACTATTATTATTATTCTATAAATCTAGATCATATTCTATATCTATCCATCCAGACCTATTCTGTTCCATTCTATTCCATTCTGCTCTGTTTCTATATTACTCCATCTACTCACTCCTGATTGTCTGATGTAGAAATGCTCAGAGTTATCTTAGCTGGACCACCATTAATGAACATACTCAAACAGTGCTGTTAGATCAACATGGTTTCAGATAAATCCTGCTCATTCTAAACATCTGATGCAGAATTTAAGGGACAGCAGTCATGGTTGAGATGTTCAAAACTCTTGTGCCTGGAAAAGACAAAGATGCAACAGCAATCTCAGAAATGAAGTCATCTTCTCCTGTAATTCTGGATTTGCTAGCTCAATAGGCTAATGTTTATGAAGCCAAGATTATTTGCATCCGGAATTTTCACAGTTTTTGGTTTTAATAGTTTTAATGACCCAGAGGTTACTGTGATCATTTTGCTAAAACCCAACATTCAAAAGGAATCTTTAATTCTTTTTAAATTTCCAAAGTGATTAGAAATCACTTATTAAATGGAATCAGGATGGGGAGAAAGGGAGGAGGGAGGAGGGAGGGACGGGAGGAGAGGGAGGAGGAGGGAGGAGGGAGGAGAGAGAGGAGAGGAGAGCTAGGGAAGGAGACAGGAGATAAGACCTAGGGAGAGGAGAAGAAAGGAGAAGAGAGGAGAGAGGAGAGGAGACCTAGGGGAGAAGAGATAGAAGAAAACGGGAGACAAGGAGGAGAAGAGAGGAGAGGGGAGGAGAGGAGAGGAGAGGAGAGGAGAGGAGAGGAGAGGAGAGGAGAGGAGAGGAGAGGAGAGGAGAGGAGGAAAGAGGACAAAAGAGAGAGGAGAGGAGACCTAGGGGAGAAGAGATAGGAGAAAACAGGAGGAGGAGAGAGGAGAGGAGACCTAGGAGAGAGGAGAGGAGAGGAGACCTAGAGGAGAAGAGATAGGAGAGGAGGGGAGGGGAGGGAAGGGGAGGAGAGCTAGGGGAGAGGAGAAGAGAGGAGAAGAGAGGAGATTAGGGGAGGGGAGATAGGAGAGGAGGGGAGAAGATGGAGGAGAGGAGAAGAGGGGAGGGAAGGGGAGGGGAGGAGTGGAGAGTCAACAGTAGCATTAGATCTTGCACTAACTTCTAATAAATCCTTCTACCCCAGATGATGATCAGATGCAGGAAAAATCCTTTTTGATTTTTTTGTAAACTCCATAGATAATACTAGAAAGTAGATAATAACAAACCTAGATAAAAACAGTACAGGTAGTCCTCACCTTATGACCAGAACTGAGTTCTTGTTGACACCCTGTTGAATTTGCCCATTTTACCGCCTTCTTGCCCCAGTGAAGTTCTGTCCCTATCTCCCAACTACATGGGCCAGCAATTTAGCCATCTCAGGTATAGCTCTGGCAAAAACCAGCGATCGCTTGGGTTTTTTCTTTATCTGCATCATAGAAAATTGTTACCGAGCTGTGAGTCAGGGTCAAACAAACAACAGGCCATCTCAATCAAATAGTTCAGCTCAATTTTTCTCCAGTTAGTTTATTTTGTCCCTCACGAAGTAGTAGAGCAGCCCCTCCTGTTTTTATACCCTGTGGGGTGTGGTTCTATGGCTCAGCACTCTCTAGGCCTGCCCCACCCCTTCTTTTGTTGTTCCCACCTCTCTTGTCTATGAAACCTGGGATCTAGCCAGGACTAATTGTCCAGAATAAGCAAAGGATAGAACAAGAATGTAAATGCACACAATTTGTTTTTTGTAAATAATGCATGGCGTATTGTTATAAGAAAAACACCACTCAGCTGTATTTTTCCACACCGGGCCACCCCAACGAAGTCATCGAAGTGCTGTCCCGGTGCCTGGAAGCCATACGGGTCTGGATGGGGAGAAACAGGCTCAAGCTCAATCCCTCCAAGACAGAGTGGCTGTGGATGCCTGACTGTCTCCTGGATGACCAGGTTCGCCTGGTTCACCAGTTGATGCCTATGCACTGACGGATTACTGCAATGCCTTGAAGGGCATCCGGAGGCTGCAGTTAGTTCAGAATGTGGCTGCGGCACCCATGTGACACTAGACTGCACTGGCTGCCAGCTCCATGGCATTGGGCATACCTCTCACCCTCACAGAGAGGGACTCCTCAGGGTGCTGTCGGCTAGGCAGTGCCCCAGGACGAGCTTAAACACATCTATTTGGTTTTTAAATTTAGATTTTAAATGGGTTTTATTATATATATTGTTTTAATTATCGGGCTATATTTAATAAGTTTTTTAACGGACATTTTATCTTGTATTTATATGTATTTTATCTGCCTGTGAACCGCCCTGAGTCCCTAGGGAGATAGGGCGGTATACAAATTTGAATAAACTAAACTAAACTAAACCACAAATAGCTGTTAAGTGATATAATTTTTTATGTTTTTAAAGTAATAAAAGTTCAATAAACTATATTAAAAAAAGAAAAAAATTAATTGGAAGATTCTGAAGATTTTAGGAGTGGAATGGACTGATATATAATGGACTGGAAGAAGAATGTACTTTTTTGTTTCTGGAAGGGGAGTTAAGGTCTTAGAGAGAGGAGTGACTATGGATTATGATTTATGTTGTATTTTAATTTATGATTGTTAATCTTATACCCTGTACTTTGTTCTGGGAAGTCTCGGGGTGGGAGGAGGGGAGGAAGTGGGAGAGTGGGGAGATGAAGGATCAATGTAAAGGAATGATTGAAGATATGTAATTAAGAAATAGAAATAATTTGAAATGAAATCGGGCTGCTCAGCTGCCATTTCAGAAGGAATGGAAAGGAGAGAGAGTGAAGGAAGAAAGTAGGTAGGAAAGAGAGAGGTAGAAAAGGGGAAAGGAGAGGAAGAAGAAAGGGGAAAGAGAGAGGGTTAGAAAGGGTGGAAGAGAAGAGTAGGGAAGGAGGAGAGGATGTAGAAAAGCGAAGGAGAGGAAGGATGAAGAAAGTAGAAGAAAGTAGAGAAGGGAGGAGGAAAGGTTTGTTAAGAAAGGAAGTGGTAGCTGGGCAGGTCCAAATAAGTAACAAATGAAAGTTAATGACTAATGTTGAATAAGAGACTGTATATTGAATAGGTTGTTGGAAAATGGAAATAAAACTTTTTTACTAAAAAAAAAAAAAGTATGAAGTAAGGTCCACAGAAGTCAATTTGTGACCAAAACTGTGAAAATTTGTACCTGAAAACAACTGAATCAGGTAGGGCAAACCAGACAGACTTTGACAAGCTCTATTACAGAAATAGTATTTTTTACAGTCCCACCGACCCGTACGCTCTCACAGAGAGGGACTTCTCAGGGTGCCGTCCGCCAAGCAATGTCGGCTGGCGGCCCCCAGGGGAAGGGCCTTCTCTGTAGGAGCACCTACCCTCTGGAACGAACTTCTCCCGGGTTTACCTGACCTTCGGACCTTCCGCCACGAACTGAAGACACATCTCTTCATTCGCACGGGGCTGGCTTAAATTTTATTGATTTTAAATTTTCTATTATTAATTTTAAAGGGTTTTAGTTTTATATATTTTAAAGTTTTTTAGGCCAATTATAAAATAAGTTTTTTAATTTGTATTTTAATTGTATATTGTATTGTCTGTTTTACTTTGGCTGTACACCGCCCTGAGTCCTTCGGGAGAAGGGCGGTATAAAAATCGAATAAATAATAATAATAATAATAATAAAAAAGTTCAGAACGATTTACGTTGCGTTTAAAACAGTTGTGCGCGGGCGTATTGTTGCGATTAAAACAAAGAAAGTCATTCATGATTGTGTGAAAAACGGTCAAAAGTCTCATTTTTTTAGTGCTGTTGTAACTTTGAGTGGTCACTAACTGAACTGTTGTAAGTCGAGGACTTACCTCAGAGGTGGGTTGCCCCGGGTTCGGACCGGTTCTTGCGAACCGGTCGTAACACCAGGGGGAGGCTCCACCCATTCCGACATCATCAGGAAGCTTCTGCGCATGCATACATGATCCCGCTGCGAACCAGTAATAAAGGTAAATAGAACCCACCCCTGACTTACCTGTAATATGATTGAGCACAAGGTGTCAACGTTGTTCCTCTTTATACAATCTAGAATCCCACATGCAATTTATTTATTATTATTATTTATTTTATTATTTATTAGATTTTTATACCACCCTTCTCCCAAAGGACTCAGGGCGGTGTACAGCCAGAAATAAAAACAGTAACAAATACAATTTAAAATAAACAGTTAAAAAACTTATTATAAAATTGGGCAAAAATTTAAAACTTATTAAAAATTTAAAACCCATTAAAATACATCCAAAAAATTAAAATTTAAAATTTAAAATTTAAACTCTAGGATCCAACGGACTTTTTAAAACATCTAGTGTTTTGTCAGGCATTTAATTTTCCGTTCGGCCATATTTTTTCCTCAAAAAAATATTATAAACAGGCATTTAAGCACGCTGAGGGGGGGTGGGAATCACAAAGAACTAGAAAGACACAAAAGGAAATGCAGAGAGACGGCAAGAAACTGCGTATTTCAGCATGTCTAATTTTATGGCCATGTTGCTTGGAATATGTGATTCATCCTTGTTCAGATGTTGTTAATGGACCAGATTTGCAAACTGGAAAGCAACAGAATTTTTTTTTCTTTTTTAACGAATTGGCCAATACCCAGTCAGACTTCAAAAAAGGATTACGCTCTTGTCTAGCTGTCAATTTTCCAGGAAGAGGTATGGAGTTCCAAAAATATGAACACCTGAAAATATTAAACTCTGTCTCAAAGTCAAATTAATGTACCATATGTAATTACTTCTTTGTACCGCAGAACAATTTTAGGATAGCCTAGAAATATACTTTTTTTTTTTTATTTGCATTTATATCCCGCCCTTCTCCGAAGACTCAGGGCGGCTTACACTATGTTAGCAATAGTCTTCATTCAATAGTCTTCATTCAAAGACCTATGCAAGGATCCTTTTTGTAGACTTTAGTTCAGCATTCAATACCATCATTCCAGACATTCTTCTAACTAAGCTAAACCAGCTACAGGTACCGGAACAGACTTGTAAGTGGATCACAAGCTTCCTAACAAACAGGAAGCAGCAGGTGAAGCTAAGCAAGATCACATCAAATACCTGTACAATTAGCACAGGGGCCCCCCAAGGCTGTGTGCTCTCCCCACTTCTCTTCTCTCTGTATACCAATGACTGCATCTCCAATGATCCATTTGTTAAGCTACTGAAGTTCGCAGATGACACAACAGTGATTGGTCTCATTCGAGACAATGACGAATCCGCATATAGACGAGAGGTCGAACGACTAGCCTTGTGGTGCAACCAAAACAATCTGGAACTGAACACACTCAAAACCGTAGAAATGGTGGTAGACTTTAGGAAAACCCTTCCATACTTCCACCTCTCACAATACTTGACAACACAGTATCAACAGTAGAAACCTTCAAATTTCTGGGTTCTATCATATCGCAAGATCTCAAATGGACAGCTAACATCAAAACATCATTAAAAAGGACAACAAAGAATGTTCTTTCTGCCAACTCAGTAAGCTCAAACTGCCCAAGGAGCTGCTGATCCAATTCTACAGAGGAATTATTGAGTCTGTCATTTGCACCTCTATAACTGTCTGGTTCGGTTCTGCAACCCAACAAGAAAAACACAGACTTCAGAGGATAATTAGAACTGCAGAAAAATAATTGCTACCAACCTGCCTTCCATTGAGGACCTGTATACTGCACGAATCAAGAAGAGGGCCGTGAAAATATTTGCAGATCCTCGCATCCTGGACATAAACTGTTTCAACTCCTACCCTCAAAACGACGCTATAGAGCACTGCACACCAGAACAACTAGACACAAGAACAGTTTTTCCCGAAGGCCATCACTCTGCTAAACAAATAATTCCCTCAACACTGTCAGACTATTTACTGAATCTGCACTACTATTAATCGTTTCATAGTTCCCATCACCAATCTCTTTCCACTTATGACTGTATGACTATAACTTGTTGCTGGCAATCCTTATGATTTATATTGATATATTGATCATCAATTGTGTTGTAAATGTTGTACCTTGATGAACGTATCTTTTCTTTTATGTACACTGAGAGCATATGCACCAAGACAAATTCCTTGTGTGTCCAATCACACTTGGCCAATAAAATTCTATTCTATTCTATTCTATTCTATTTGTATATTTATATACAAAGTCAACTTATTGCCCCCCAACAATTTGGGTCCTCATTTTACCTACCTTATAAAGGATGGAAGGCTGAGTCAACCTTGGGCCTGGTGGGACTAGAACCTGCAGTAATTGCAGGCAGCTGCTGTTAATAACAGACTACATTAGCAGACTGAGCCACAGAGGCCCTGTAGGCCCTTATTAAAAGAATAAGAGAGTAACCGAATTGGAAGGGATCTTGGAGGCCTTCTAGTCCAACCCCCTAATCAAGCAGGAGACCCTATGCCATTCCAGACAAACAGTTGTCCAATCTCTTGTTAAAAATCTCCAATATTGCATCACCCACAACTTCTGGAGGCAAGATGTTCCACTGGTTAATTTTTTTGACTGTCAGGAAATTTCTCCTTACTTGTAGGTTGCTTCTCTCCTTGATTAGTTTCCACCCATTGCTTCTTGTTCTCCCTTCTGGTGCTTTGGAGAACAGGTTGACCTCAAAATTCTTTCTATTTTTTCATGAAGATTGTCCTTATTGCATCTTGAAAACCATTTTGATGTACTAATTAATTTTTTTATCTAATTGCAATGGAAGACAATGTTACACAAAATGTTGTCTTTATGTGACATAAGGCCTACTGTACAACTTATTGGATTACCAATAGAAGAAATTATTTCTAGCTCTGGGTTTGAACCGTGAGGCCCTTGATGCTCTCTGAACTTGATTGTTTTCTCCCAGACGTTTCACTACCTAACTAGGTAACATCATCAGTTCTGGTGAATGTTGAATTTGAATTTAGTTGAATTGTGGGGGGGTGGGGGGGGTTAGTTTTTGTTTTTTTTAATACAGTCACTCGGGATAGTTTCGTCTGACCGTTTTTAGTTTTAAATTGGCCGGTTAAATATTTCATTTTAAATGTATTTTAAATTTATTGTGTACCTATGTGTTTTAATAAGGCTGTACACCGCCCTGAGTCCTTCGGGAGAAGGGCGGTCTAGAAATCTAATTAATAAATAAATAAATAAATAAATAAATAGATTAGGCTAGCAATGCCATTTTTATTGCTCAAAGACCAAATTCACAAAATTGAAACAATAAATTTATGGCCTGGGTGAATTGAAGATTTGTCGTTACTCGCAATTTAAGATAAAGTTGCTCATAGGTGTAGATTATACATGGATGATTACAATGAAAACATGCTCCTCCTTTATCAACATAGTTGTGTAAACCTTTACAATATGCAGAAATCTTTATAGGTGTATTTTTGTGTGTGGTTTATTTCCCTTTTTCTTTGTCTTTCTTCTTTCTTTTTCAGAGAGAGAGAGAGAGAGAGATGATAGAGAGATAGAGAGATGATAGATAGATAGATAGATAGATAGATAGATAGATAGATAGATAGATAGATAGATAGATAGATAGATGACAGACAGAGATAGAGATAGATAGAAAATAGATGGATGGATGGATGATAGATAGATAGATAGATAGATAGATAGATAGATAGATAGAT
The DNA here is from genome assembly GCF_028640845.1 of Ahaetulla prasina. Lineage (NCBI taxonomy): Eukaryota > Metazoa > Chordata > Lepidosauria > Squamata > Colubridae > Ahaetulla > Ahaetulla prasina. Next base: position 294,178,546 of record NC_080540.1, on the reverse strand, counting down.
AGATAGATAGATAGATAGATGATAGATAGAGAAAGAGAGAGAGAGAGAGATGATAGATAGATAAATAGAAAATAGATGGATGGATGATAGATAGATAGATAGATGATAGATAGATATAGATAGATAGATGTTTGCCCTGAATGTATAAAGATAGACCTTGACTTACGACCATAATCTGAAAACTTATTTATTTATACAAGCGGGACTGGCCTGATTTTTAAATTTTAAACTTTTAATGGTAATTTTATTGGGTATTTTACATGGTCAATTGGACGGTTTTAATTTCGGCCTTTTATTGAATAAGCTTTTTAATTGTTATTTTAATATGTATATTAACTATTTTAAATGAAGGCTGTACACCGCCCTGAGTCCTTCGGGAGAAGGGCGGTATAAAAGTTTGATTAATAAATAAAATAAATAAATAAATAATAATCGAGAGCAACATTTTTGTTTTGGTGAGTTTTTGCTCCATTTTACAACCTTGCTTGCCACAGCTCTTGTTAACTGAACCATTGCAGTTATTAAGCTACTAATGTGATTGTTAAATGAATTTTGCTTCCCCGTTGAATTTTCTTGACAGGAGGTCGCAAAAGGTGATCACATGATCCAGGACACTGCAACCGTCATAAATATGAGTCAGTTGCCAAGCGTCTGAATTTTCATCACGTGACCATGGGGGACGCTGCAAAGAGTTGTAAGTGTAAAAAAAAACATACAGTCGTAAGTCATTTTTTCAAGTGCTGTTGTAACTTTGAACGGTCACTAAACGAACTGTTGTAAATTGAGAACTGCCGGGATAGGCTCATTCGTGTGTGCATCGGTGTGAGGTTGCAATATGAAATCATTTGGAAAAGCGTTGCGGGTAGTCCTCAACTTAAAACCACAGTTGAGTCCAGAATTTCTGTTGTTTTTTTTTTTGTTTTGTTTTTTAAAAAGTTTTATTTTTACAATCATATCAAATAATTCATCCAATGTACAGTTATATACAATTAGTCGGGCTTGCCCAGTCACCACCCCCTTTTTAACACTCTTCCCTCTTCTATCTTCTTCTACTTTCCAGTCCTTCCTCTCCTTCTCTTATCTACCTCCTCTCCTCCCTCCACCCTATGCCTTCCTTCTCCCTCTTCTACCCCTCTTCCTTCCTCTTCTCCTCTTTCCTACCTCCTACTCTCTCTTTTCTCCCTCCCCACCGTTCTAAAATGGTAACTGGGCAGACTCGACCCTGCATTAATTATATTTATACATCTTCAATTAACCCTGTACATTAACCATCACTCCATCTCTGCCAACCCCAATTCCCTCCCCTTACCCCCACCCCCACCCCGACTTCCCAGAACAAAATGCAGGTATCAAAACTAACAATCATAATCTAAAATAATTCCTAAATTATAATCTCTAGTCTCTCCACACTTAGTCACACTCTCAATTCCCCTCTCCTTCAAAAATATATCTAATACAAAATATTTCCTAAATTTACTCATATGCTATTCGATATTTTTTTATCTGATACTTATTTTGAATATAATCAATCCACATTTTCCATTCTAAAATATATTTTTCTAGTTTATAGTCTTTCAAGTAAGCAGAGATTTTTGCCATCTCTGCCAGATTTGATACTTTGAGTGTCCATTCTTCAATTGTAGGTAATTCTTCTTTCTTCCAATACTGAGCAATCAAAAGTCTTGCGGCTGTTATTAAGTTCAAAATCAATTTAGTCTCTATAGCTGTACAGTCCATAATAATTCCTAGTAGAAAGAACTGCGGAGTAAACTTAATCTTCTTTTTCAAAATATTCTGCATGATCCACCATTTCTGTTGTTAAGTGAGACGTTTAAGTGAGTTTTGCCCCATTTTACAAACCATCTTGTCTCCATTGTTAAGTGAATCACTGCAGTTGTTAAGTGAATCACACGGTTGTTAAGTGAACCTGGCTTCAGCCTTGACTTTGCCCAACAGAAGGTCGCAGAAGGGGATCACGCGACCCTGGGGCGCTATAACCGTCATAAATATGAATCAGTGGCCAAATGTGAATTTTGATCCTAAGTGTGAAAAACAGTCATAAGTCACTTTTTTCAGAAACCGTTGCAACTTTGAGCAGTCACTAAACGAACTGTCGTAAGTCAAGGACCACCTGTATTTTGACAGATGACCTGAGCAACTGAAATCTTTTTTTATCAAGTTTTTTTATTTTACGTTACATTTACATATCGATGCATGAACAGTGTGACGCCTGGGTGCCGTACAGATAAAATGATATTATTGATAATAATAATAACAGAGTTGGAAGGGACCTTGGAGGTCTTCTAGTCCAACCCCCGGCCCAGGCAGGAAACCCTATACCACTTCAGACAAATGGTTATCCAACCTTTCTTAAATATTTCCAATGTTGGAGCATTCACAACTTCTGCAGGCAAGTTGTTCCACTTATTAGAATAGAATAGAATAGAATAGATTTTTTTTATTGGCCAAGTGTGATTAGACACACAAGGAATTTGTCTTGGTGCATATGTTCTCAGTGTACATAAAAGAAAAGACACGTTCATCAAGGTACAACACTTACAGTTAGTTATCAACTGTACGCTGATGATACTCAGCTGTACTTTTCCACCCCGGGCCACCCCAACGAAGCTGTCGAAGTGCTGTCCCGTTGCCTGGAAGCCGTACGGATCTGGATGGGGAGAAACAGACTCAGACTCAATCCATCCAAGACGGATGGCTGTGGATGCCGACATCCCGGTACAGTCAGCTGCAACCACGGCTGACTGTTGGGGGCGAGTCATTGGCCCCAACAGAAAGGGTGCGCAACTTGGGTGTTCTCCTGGATGGACGGCTGTCGTTTGAAGATCACTTGGCGGCCGTCTCCAGGAGAGCTTTTTACCAGGTTCGCCTGGTCCGCCAGTTGCGCCCCTTTCTTGACCGGGATGCCTTACGCACAGTCACTCATGCTCTCGTCACTTCTCGTCTGGATTATTGCAATGCTCTCTACATGGGGCTACTCCTGAAGTGCACTCGGAGACTCCAGCTAGTCCAGAATGCAGCTGCGCAGGTGATTGAGGGAGCACCACGTTGCTCCCAAGTAACACCACTCCTACGCAGTCTGCACTGGCTACCTGTGGTCTTCCGGGTGCGCTTCAACGTTTTGGTTACCACCTTTAAAGCACTCCATGGCTTAGGGCCCGGGTACTTACGGGACCACCTGCTGTTACCTTATGCCTCCCACCGACCCGTACGCTCACACAGAGAGGGACTTCTCAGGGTGCCGTCCGCCAAGCAATGTCGGCTGGCGGCCCCCATGGGAAGGTCCTTCTCTGTGGGAGCAACTACTCTCTGGAACAAACTTCCATCCGGTTTACGCCAATTGCCCGACCTTCGGACCTTTCGCCGGGAACTGAAAACTTATTTATTTATTCAAGCGGGACTGGCCTGATTTTTAAATTTTTAAATTTTAAATTTTTTAAATTTTAATATTTTCTTGGGTATTTTATATGGTCAATTGGACGGTTTTAATTTCAGCCTTTATTGAATACGTTTTTTAATTGTTATTTTAGTGTATATATTAATTGTTTTAATGTAGGCTGTACACCGCCCTGAGTCCTTCGGGAGAAGGGTGGTATAAAAGTTTAAATAAATAAATAAATAAATAAATAAATAAATAAATAAATAAATAAATAAATAAATAAATAAATAAATAATAAAAGTTTAAATAAATAAATAAATAAATAAATAAATTACTTAATGATAGTCATAGGGTACAAATTTAACACTTAATGATACAACACTTAATGGTAGTCATAGGGTACAATTAAGCAATCAGGAAACAATCAATTACAGTATAAATCGTAAGGATTCAAGCAACAAAGTTACAGTCATAAGTGGAAGGAGATGGGTGATGGGAACGATGAGAAGATTAATAGTAGTGAAGATTTAGTAAATAGTTTGACAGTGTTGAGGGAATTATTTGTTTAGCAGAGTGATGGCGTTCGGGAAAAAACTGTTCTTGTATCTAGTTGTTCTGGTGTGCAGTACTCTTAATTGTTCTGACTGTCAGGAAATTTCTCCTTGGTTCTAAGTTGCTTCTCTCCTTGATTAGTTTCCACCCATTGCTTCTTGTTCTACCCTCAGGTGCTTTGGAGAATAACCTGACTCCCTCTTCTTTGTAGCAATCCCTGAGATATTAGAACACTGCTATCACGTCTCCCCTAGTCCTTCTTTTCATTAAACGAGACATGATCATAGTTATCGCATTCATCCAGCTTATATATTTCTAGTAGCAATGCACATTTATAACAATAATAATAATAATAATATTTTAATTTGTATACCGCCCTTCTCCCGAAGGACTCAGGGCGGTGAACAGCCAAAATAAAAATGACAATCAATACACACAGTAAAATAAAAACACTAGTTAAAAAACTTATTTAAATTTGGCCCAAATTTAAAAATACATTTAAAATCCCAAAAGCTAATTAAAAATTTAAAACCCTAAAAACAACTAAAAGTTCTATGCCAGTCCCGCGCGGATAAATAAATAGGTCTTAAGCTCACGGCGAAAGGTCCGAAGGTCCGAAGTTGTCGAAGTCCAGGGGGAAGCTCATTCCATAGGGTAGGAGCCCCCACAGAGAAGGCCCTTCCCCTGGAGGTTGCCAGCCGACATTGCTTGGCTGACGGCACCCTAAGGAGTCCCTCTCTGTGAAATTTATATCAAGTTATCATCTTGCTTTATTTCATATTGTTTAAACACACATAGTACTACCGCTGTTCAGTTTCTAAACCTCCCTCTTATCATTGCTTTGTCTTATTTTATAAAAATGTGTATACTAATATTGCCCTTTTCTCCTATTTCTGTCTTTATTCTAAAATTTATTCATGTCACCGTTATATTAAAAGACATTCCCTTTGTATTCCATGCTATCCTTCATTATTTTATTGTTCAATATTTAAATATACAATTCTAATGCCAATCACAATATTATTTATAAATATATATTTATATAATAAATATATATATATTATATAAATATAAAAAAACCTTGACTTTGTGTCGGAATTGTCAAAAATTTGGCAACTCCAAATCTCAACCAGCAAATACTCTGTCTTACACATTGGAAAAAAGAATCAGAACACTAAATACAAGCTTGATGGACATTACCTTGTAGATGATCCTCATCCTGTCAAAGACGGAATTTTCATATCAAACAATCTAAGTGCCAAATCCCACTGCAACTACATCGCCAAAAAGGCTTTATAAGAGTTGTAAACTTAATCTTGCGTAGCTTCTTCTCCAGAAAGATTACACTACTAACCAGAGCATACAAAACATTTGCTAGACCAATTCTTGAATACAGCTCGCCTGTCTGGAACCCACACCTCATTTCAGACATTAATACAATTGAGCGTGTCCAGAAATATTTTACAAGAAGAGTTCTCCACTCCTCTGATCACAACAAAATACCTTATGCCACCAGACTTGAAATCCTGGGTTTAGAAAATTTAGAACTCCGCCGCCTTCGGCATGACCTGAGTATAACTCATAAAATCATCTGCTACAATGTCCTTCCTGTCGAAGACTACTTCAGCTTCAATCGCAACAATACACGAGCACACAATAGATTTAAACTTAATGTGAACTGCTCCAATCTTGATTGTAGAAAATATGACTTCAGTAACAGAGTTGTTAATGCCTGGAATGTACTACCAGACTCTGTGGTCTCTTCCCAAAATCCCCAAAGCTTTAACCAAAAACTATCTACTATTGACCTCACCCCATTCCTAAGAGGTCTGTAAGGGGTGTGCATAAGAGCACAAGCGTGCCTACCGTTCCTGTCCTAATGTTCCCTTTGATTGTATCCAATTCATATGGTTATTTCATGCTTATACTTGTATATACTGTTGTGTTTGACAAATAAATAAATAAAATAAAATAAAAATTAAACATGCAAAAGTAGTTCTCTTCCTATTCTTTATATTGGGGCAACTGAAATCTGAAGAAGCTGGTTGGTTGGCTCCCCTGCCTCTCTCTGTGTGTTGAGACTCTAAATCCCAGCATTTCCTATCTGCGTTTTCAGATTGCATTAGGCCGCTGTATGTACAAGTAGTCCTTGACTTACAACAGTTCATTTAGTGACCTTCAGAGTTACGATGTCACTTCGAAAAAAAGTGGCTTTTGATTCGCTGAACAACGGTGGCAGGAAAGCTCATCCAACTCCCTTAACCAATGAATGTCTCGCTTAGCCACAGAAATTTTGGGCCTCGGTTGAGGTCGTAAGTCGAGGATTACCTATCGTGAATGGAAGAGAAAAGAAAAAAAATAAAACAGAATTCTAAAAATGGCTGAATCCATTAGGAGTATTAAATTGGCCGTATTAAGGAGGATAAGCCGTCTTCCAGCCTTTGCAAATGAAAATTAAACCCAGAGTGGCATATCCAGTGTGGCATGATTAAGTCAACAGTCGCATCATGGGAAGAGATAGTTTTCATACCCTCTAGAATTACGGTGGTATTTTTGAGGGTATCAAGTAACCGAAGACGATCCTGCCAAAGTGGTATCAGCTGACTGGGAAAAGCTGCATTTTTTCTCTCTCTTCTCAATCTAGCATCTCTGCCTGGTACAGTTGGTCAACCGTGCCCAAAATTACGTCCAACCATTTAGATGCATTTTAATCATGTGTTTTTTAATCCCGCCTTTATTATTCTTAAAAATAACTCAAACTGGTAAACATCTTCCTCCTCCTTATTTTCCCTAGAAAGAACAACAACCTTTTGAGGTGGGTTGGCCTGACAGAGAGGGACTGGCCCAAAGTCAGCCTGTCAGCTTTCGTGCCTAAGGTGGAACTAGAACTCACAACCTCCTGGTGATTGGCCCAAAGTCACCCAGCTGGCTTTCGTGCCTATGGTGAGATTAGAAACTCAAGTCTCTGGGCGATTGGCACAAAGTTACCCAGCCAGATTTCGTGCCTAAGGCAGATCTAGAACTAGAACTCACAGCCTCCTGGTGCTTAGCCCAAAATCACCCAGTGGTCTTTGATTCTTAAGCCGGAACAGAAATCGCAGCCTCCTGGTGCTTAATCTAAAGTTACCCAGCCTTTTTTCATGCCTAACGCAGAACTAGAATTCACAGTCTCCTGGTGCTTGGCCCAAAGCCACCCAGCAGGCTTTGATTCCTAAGGCAGTACTAGAACTCACAGTCTCCCAGTGCTTGGCCCAAAGCCACCCAGCAGGCTTTGATTCCTAAGGCAGTACTAGAACTCACAGTCTCCTGGTGCTTGGCCCAAAGTCACCCAGCAGGCTTTGATTCCTAAGGCAGTACTAGAACTCACAGTCTCCTGGTGCTTGGCCCAAAGTCACCCAGCAGGCTTTGATTCCTAAAGCAGAACTAGAATTCACAGTCTCCTGGTGCTTGGCCCAAAGTCACCCAGCAGGCTTTGATTCCTAAGGCAGTACTAGAGCTCACAGTCTCCTGGTGCTTGGCCCAAAGTCACCCAGCAGGCTTTGATTCCTAAGGCAGAACTAGAATTCACAGTCTCCTGGTGCTTGGCCCAAAGTCACCCAGCAGGCTTTGATTCCTAAGGCAGTACTAGAACTCACTATCTCCTGGTACTTGGCCCAAAGTCACCCAGCTGGCTTTTGTGCCTATGGTGGAATTAGAAAATCAGTCTCCTGTTGACTGGCCCAAAGTCACTGAGCCAGTTTTCGTGCCTAGGGCAGAACTAGAACTCACCATCTCCTGGTTTCTAGGCTAGTGTCTTAACCACTAGACTAAACTAACTAACTGGTGTTGCTGACATGCTCCAGAATCAGACCAGTTGCAGTCAACAGTTGTATAAAGCAGATATTGCCAAGCATTGACAGTCCCAGGAGGGGTGTGTTTCTCTCTGTGTAGGTGTATGTGTGTGTCCGTGTGTGCCCTTGTGTGAAAAACCACAATGTTTTTCATCTTCTCTTTTTCTAGAGCTTTGCACAGCTGAGCTAAGTTATTATTATTATTATTATTTTACTCTTTCTCTTATGATTTCCTGCAGGGAATCTAAAGTGTAACGATCCACTCTTGAGCTTCAGGCAGTAGATAATATCAACTCCAAATAATAATAATAATAATAATAATAATAATAATAATAATACACACACACACACACACACACACAATAATAATAATAATAATAATAATAATAATATTATTATTATTATTATTATTATTATTATTATTATTATTATTATTATTATTATTATTATTATTATTATTATTATTATTATTATTATTATTATTGCTTTTAATTTTTCACGAGCACAACACCCACACACACACAAAGTCTCAGGTTCTCTTAAGAATCTACCCGTGCTTTCCAGAGGTCTCCACTTAAAGAGGCTGGAGCCACAGGCTTCCGAGGTCCCCCCGTTTCCTTTCTTTGCAACCTCCTGTCACACACACACACACACACACACACACACCAGGAAGGGGGTGGGGGGAAGGGAAGGCTTCATTGCAAACAGCTGCCTTCCCCCTCGACTGCTGGCACGTTGCGAAGGAAACACAATCCCACATCTGGTGGGATGGTTGGCGGGTGACATAATCGCGTAAACAGCCGCTTGACTTAAACCGTCTTCAACCAGACTCAAAATGTTTATGCGTCCTGAAATTTCAGGAAGAGAAGGGAGAAAGAAAGAAGAAAGAAGGAAGGAAGGAAGGAAGGAAGAAGGAAGAACTAGAACTCACAGTCTCCTGGTACAGTCTCCTGGTGCTTGGCCCAAAGTCACCCAGCAGGCTTTGATTCCTAAGGCAGTACTAGTCTCCTGGTACAGTCTCCTGGTGCTTGGCCCAAAGCCACCCAGCAGGCTTTGATTCCTAAGGCAGAACTAGAACTCACAGTCTCCTGGTGGTTGGCCCAAAGTCACCCAGCAGGCTTTGATTCCTAAGGCAGTACTAGTCTCCTGGTACAGTCTCCTGGTACTTGGCCCAAAGTCACCCAGCTGGCTTTGATTCCTAAGGCAGTACTAGAACTCACAGTCTCCTGGTGCTTGGCCCAAAGCCACCCAGCAGGCTTTGATTCCTAAGGCAGAACTAGAACTCACAGTCTCCTGGTGCTTGGCCCAAAGCCACCCAGCAGGCTTTGATTCCTAAGGCAGAACTAGAACTCACAGTCTCCTGGTGCTTGGCCCAAAGCCACCCAGCAGGCTTTGATTCCTAAGGCAGAACTAGAACTCACAGTCTCCTGGTGGTTGGCCCAAAGTCACTGAGCCAGTTTTCGTGCCTAAGGTGGAACTAGAACTCACAGTCTCCTGGTGCTTGGCCCAAAGCCACCCAGCAGGCTTTGATTCCTAAGGCAGAACTAGAACTCACAGTCTCCTGGTGCTTGGCCCAAAGCCACCCAGCAGGCTTTGATTCCTAAGGCAGAACTAGAACTCACAGTCTCCTGGTGGTTGGCCCAAAGTCACTGAGCCAGTTTTCGTGCCTAAGGTGGAACTAGAACTCACAGTCTCCTGGTGCTTGGCCCAAAGCCACCCAGCAGGCTTTGATTCCTAAGGCAGAACTAGAACTCACAGTCTCCTGGTGGTTGGCCCAAAGTCACCCAGCAGGCTTTGATTCCTAAGGCAGTACTAGTCTCCTGGTGCTTGGCCCAAAGTCACCCAGCAGGCTTTGATTCCTAAGGCAGAACTAGAACTCACAGTCTCCTGGTGCTTGGCCCAAAGCCACCCAGCAGGCTTTGATTCCTAAGGCAGTACTAGAACTCACAGTCTCCTGGTGCTTGGCCCAAAGCCACCCAGCAGGCTTTGATTCCTAAGGCAGAACTAGAACTCACAGTCTCCTGGTGCTTGGCCCAAAGCCACCCAGCAGGCTTTGATTCCTAAGGCAGAACTAGAACTCACAGTCTCCTGGTGCTTGGCCCAAAGCCACCCAGCAGGCTTTGATTCCTAAGGCAGAACTAGAACTCACAGTCTCCTGGTGGTTAGCCCAAAGTCACTGAGCCAGTTTTCGTGCCTAAGGTGGAACTAGAACTCACAGTCTCCTGGTGGTTGGCCCAAAGTCACCCAGCAGGCTTTGATTCCTAAGGCAGTACTAGAACTCACAGTCTCCTGGTGCTTGGCCCAAAGCCACCCAGCAGGCTTTGATTCCTAAGGCAGAACTAGAACTCACAGTCTCCTGGTGGTTGGCCCAAAGCCACCCAGCCGGCTTTGATTCCTAAGGCAGAACTAGAACTCACAGTCTCCTGGTACTTGGCCCAAAGTCACCCAGCAGGCTTTGATTCCTAAGGCAGAACTAGAACTCACAGTCTCCTGGTACAGTCTCCTGGTGCTTGGCCCAAGGCCACCCAGCAGGCTTTGATTCCTAAGGCAGAACTAGAACTCACAGTCTCCTGGTGGTTGGCCCAAAGTCACCCAGCAGGCTTTGATTCCTAAGGCAGTACTAGTCTCCTGGTACTTGGCCCAAAGTCACCCAGCAGGCTTTGATTCCTAAGGCAGAACTAGAACTCACAGTCTCCTGGTACAGTCTCCTGGTGGTTGGCCCAAAGTCACCCAGCAGGCTTTGATTCCTAAGGCAGAACTAGAACTCACAGTCTCCTGGTACAGTCTCCTGGTACAGTCTCCTGGTGGTTGGCCCAAAGTCACCCAGCAGGCTTTGATTCCTAAGGCAGTACTAGTCTCCTGGTACAGTCTCCTGGTACAGTCTCCTGGTGGTTGGCCCAAAGTCACCCAGCAGGCTTTGATTCCTAAGGCAGTACTAGTCTCCTGGTACAGTCTCCTGGTACTTGGCCCAAAGTCACCCAGCTGGCTTTTGTGCCTATGGTGGAATTAGAAACTCAGTCTCCTGTTGACTGGCCCAAAGTCACCCAGCAGGCTTTGATTCCTAAGGCAGTACTAGTCTCCTGGTGGTTGGCCCAAAGTCACCCAGCAGGCTTTGATTCCTAAGGCAGAACTAGAACTCACAGTCTCCTGGTGGTTGGCCCAAAGTCACTGAGCCAGTTTTCGTGCCTAGGGCAGAACTAGAACTCACAGTCTCCTGGTACTTGGCCCAAAGTCACTGAGCCAGTTTTCGTGCCTAGGGCAGAACTAGAACTCACAGTCTCCTGGTGGTTGGCCCAAAGTCACCCAGCAGGCTTTGATTCCTAAGGCAGAACTAGAACTCACAGTCTCCTGGTACAGTCTCCTGGTACAGTCTCCTGGTACAGTCTCCTGGTACAGTCTCCTGGTGGTTGGCCCAAAGTCACCCAGCAGGCTTTGATTCCTAAGGCAGAACTAGAACTCACAGTCTCCTGGTACTTGGCCCAAAGTCACCCAGCAGGCTTTGATTCCTAAGGCAGAACTAGAACTCACAGTCTCCTGGTACTTGGCCCAAAGTCACTGAGCCAGTTTTCGTGCCTAGGGCAGAACTAGAACTCACAGTCTCCTGGTACAGTCTCCTGGTACTTGGCCCAAAGTCACCCAGCAGGCTTTGATTCCTAAGGCAGAACTAGAACTCACAGTCTCCTGGTACTTGGCCCAAAGTCACCCAGCAGGCTTTGATTCCTAAGGCAGAACTAGAACTCACAGTCTCCTGGTACTTGGCCCAAAGTCACCCAGCTGGCTTTTGTGCCTATGGTGGAATTAGAAACTCAGTCTCCTGTTGACTGGCCCAAAGTCACTGAGCCAGTTTTCGTGGCTAGGGCAGAACTAGAACTCACTATCTCCTGGTACAGTCTCCTGGTACAGTCTCCTGGTACAGTCTCCTGGTACAGTCTCCTGGTACAGTCTCCTGGTACAGTCTCCTGGTACAGTCTCCTGGTACAGTCTCCTGGTACAGTCTCCTGGTACAGTCTCCTGGTACAGTCTCCTGGTACAGTCTCCTGGTACAGTCTCCTGGTGGTTGGCCCAAAGTCACCCAGCAGGCTTTGATTCCTAAGGCAGTACTAGTCTCCTGGTACAGTCTCCTGGTACAGTCTCCTGGTACAGTCTCCTGGTACAGTCTCCTGGTACAGTCTCCTGGTACTTGGCCCAAAGTCACCCAGCAGGCTTTGATTCCTAAGGCAGTACTAGTCTCCTGGTACAGTCTC